>NW_021144929.1:0-76924 GCF_900634775.1 Gouania willdenowi | reverse complement strand
TAAACACAACAGACTTATTAAACACACACACAGACTTATTAAACACACACGGACCTCAGTAAACACGGTAAACAGAACAGGCTTCACCGCTCTGCTGGCACTAGGACCCAGAAGCAGAGTAAGTGCGTCCCCTATCCAGCCTTCACAGGCTGTAATATCACCAGTTTATCATTTTACCAGTTATTAGAGCTACTGTCTTTACCAGGGAGATAATATTTATTACTGGTGATTGTTTTCAGGAGTTTTACTGGGATTTTTACCGGTGATTAGTTCATTTCTCCCTTGCGCTCCGCGGTCCAAACTGACACCATAGCCACACGTGTGAGTGTCACACACGTCACTCAGTCACATTAAGGGAGGTTGTGGTCATTATACGGGGTGGATTAAATAATGACTAAAGGATTGTTTTATCCCGTTCTTCTCCGTGTTATTATCACATTATAAAAAATTTTAAAAATAGCAGGAATTAGTGCTGGTCTCGAACGGTCTTGACGGAAAATCCCGAGTCCGGGCAGCCCGAGTCCAAGACAAGACCGAGTCAAAATGCTTCAGAGTCCGAGACAAGACCAAGACCTTTAAAATTTGGTCTCGAGACCGGTCTCGAGACCAAGACCGGTCTTGACCACCACAACACTAGTCTACTGAGTCGCCTCTGTGGGACGCTTCCATATGTGGCCCCAGAGCTTCTCAGCCAATCAGAGTACAGAGCTTAATCTGCTGATATCTGGGCCTGTGACATCGTCCTCACTGCCATGCTGACTAGAGGTGAGAGTAGGAGTCTGTGAAAACAATACATCATCATCCATCCCAGCATATTTAGGGTCAAAGGCTAATCTCATTATAATATAAAACAAAGACATTGTGAAATACATTCAGACAGAATGGAGCTGATTTATTCTATTGTCACTGTGATCCACCTCATTCCTGGGCCCGCTGGTACTAAATATAGGTGCCATTTTAACATGTGGTCAAAAGATGAAAAACTAACAAATAATTATTGTTTGTAGCTCAGCTGTTTTACACAGTGATACACACAATTACACACAGTGATACACACAGTTACACACAGTGATACACACAGTGATACACACAGTGATACACGCAGCGATACACACAGTGATACACACAATGATACACACAGTGACAGTGATATACAGCGATACACACAGTGACAGTGATACACACAGTGAAAGTGATACACACAGTGACACACACAGTGATACACACAGTTACACACACAGTGACAGCGATACACACAGTGACAGTGATACACACAGTGAAAGTGATATACACAGTGACACACACAGTGACAGTGATACACACAGTGACAGCGATACACACAGTGATACACACAGTGACAGCGATACACACAGTGAAAGTGATATACACAGTGACACACACAGTGACAGTGATACACGCAGTGATACACAGTTACACACACAGTGATACACACAGTGACAGTGATACACACAGTGAAAGTGATATACACAGTGACACACACAGTGACAGTGATACACGCAGTGATACACAGTTACACACACAGTGATACACACAGTGACAGCGATACACACAGTGACAGTGATACACACAGTGAAAGTGTGTATCTGTTGTAATATCTGTAATATAAGTCATTCCTTTTTCATTTAAAAATGTTGCCTTGATGGGTACTCGTACTTTAGTATATTTCTAAATCACTAATTTTATTTGTACAAGTGCGTTTTAAAAGAAGTAGTTTATTACATTTCTACACCAACCGCTACTGAGTAAATTATTTTCTGTTTTAAAATGATCAACAGACATTGTGAAACTACAAAAAATGAAATGACTAGACAACAACAAATGCATCACATCATAGCCGACCAACCAGATTTTTTTTTTTTTTTCCTTGTCTGCACATGCTGTCAAAGGTCAACACTACAAGAAGTGCAATCATTATGAGACAGCAATGCATGTTTTGTTATTGCAATAAAATAAATAGATTTTAATGTATTGCTTAATTGTGACCATCACCAGCCCTCCCTAAGGAAGGGTAAGAAATCTTTTATTATAGGGAGGATATAAAAAGGGAGAGCAGTGTTACACCTAAGTGGAGGGGGAGGGGGGGGAGCAGGGAGGAGAGACTCAAGGTAGGAAATAGAAAGGGTGGGAAAGAATAGACTATCCCACAGTGAGGGTGAGATGTGACTCTGTAGAACATATTGTGCTTATTATGTTGTGCAATCAAGCCGGTGGCTGTGGACAGGGGGAACGAATGAGTGGAAATACCCAAAGCAGGTATTTTGGATTAACGCATCTAAAGTTAAACCCAGTTTGAGTTTTATCCCACAACCCAAGGCGTGCTAGTGCATCGTAGACCAGTATATGTGCAAAAACCGCTACTGCAAACCCAGGAACTGCCCCGGGCCTGCAGATGCAGCCAGGCCAGCAGAAAGAGCGGGGGCCAGGGAGCCCCAGGCCATCCCCCCACGGCCGAGCAGCCCCCCAGACGCCCTTAAGATCCCAGGCCGAGAGGCAGCCACAGCCCCCACACACACACATCCAAAGAAGCCCCAAGCAGCCGAGCACCCAGCGCATCCCGCCACCGACCCCAACCACCAAACCATAAGGCCCCCCGCCAGCATCCCGCCCCCTCCACCCACCCATACCCAAGCACCCAACCCCCCGAGGGGAGGGCCCAGAGAGCCCCCTGCGCGAGACCCCAGCAGACGGCCATTATTTATTTATTTATTTTTTAATTTACATTTTGACAAACCTTTTATTTAATACAGATGCCTTTGTGGAAAATAAATTAGATTCCAATTATGAAAGATTTCATTTTTTTCCTTTTTTGGTTTCTACATGATATGTTTACTGTATGTAAGGGAACCAACAATAACTGTGGGGGTGAAAGTAATTAGTAACTTTGACTTTGAATACTGTTTAATTGAGCTACTTTTTACTTGTACTTGAGTATTTTATGTGTGAATTACTTGTACTTCTACTTGAGGATATATCAGTACTTTTTACACCTCTGTGACTTATACAATGAAGCGACTTATATGTAAGTTTTTGGCCAACAGCGCCCCCTGGTGAGTAAAATGTTCATTAGTTTTCTATTGTTGTATAAGACGCTCCCTCATTGGTAGTAATTATGCCTGATGTAACAGTCCATACATACAGTATATCCACTATGAGGAGTAAAATGTGTGTTTGCATTATTTAATTTAATATATTTGATCTTCCTATGATAATATGACACACATTTATTCACAAAAGGCAGCTTTGATCAGATCAATGTTGACAGGTTGTCATAGCAACTCAAGCTAAAAAGGAAGATCAATGTTGATAGGTTGTCTTGTCAACTTAGGCTAAAATGGAAGCTCAATGTTGACAGGTTGTCATAGCAACTCAGGCTAAGATGAAAGCTCAATGTTGACAGGTTGTCATGTCAACTCAGGCTAAGATGAAAGCTTCAGAATCTCCACCATTCTACAGAATCTCCTCGTGCACCGTCAGAAACGACTAAAGTAGCTTTAATAATATAGATTAATGTTGACCAGCAGATGCCATCAGTGAGCAACGTTTGAGACCAAAGTAAGTTTCTAATAATAATGTCAACTTTAATGACTAATTTTGTGATTTCCCACAATCCAGTGAGTAAATACTGCTTGTTTTAATCTAAATGTGTTTACATATTTAGTAATAATCTTGTGTGAATGAGCTGATATTGAACGATCTTTGGAACGACTTTGTCATAAAAACTCATTTTAAATTTGTTCATTTTAACATTTAACATTTAGTCTGAATTCAATCATTATATACTGTGTGTGTGTGTGTGTGTGTGTGTGTGTGTGTGTGTGTGTGTGTGTGTGTGTGTGCGTGTGTATGTGTGTGTGTGTGTGTGTGTGTTAGCGGCATATAATATATACATCAGAAACTATAACGGAATGTCTCACTGCATGTAAAGCTACATATTATTATTATTATTATTATTATTACGTATTATGACAGGCCCATATTTCACTGGCCTCAAATCAACAGGAACAAGTATTTACTAATTTTAATGTGACACATTTAACATGTGATCATTACTTTGTTTTATCCCAAGATATAAATTGTAAATTGAGGAAACATTGGAATTGAGCTGCTGAAAGGAAGTGACGGATTGCTGCTCTGCTGCTTTTTATGGGAACACCTTTAAACATTGAAGGGCTTAATTATGGGACATCTAACGTCAAAGGTAAGTTATGATTTTCTAGCTGTTTTTAGCATTTAGCTCACTTTCTTAACATTTAAAACAGGGATTCACGTCTAACAACATGCTATATATAATTGTATACAATATGTTTCAAGGCTGTAGCTATTGAATATTTTTGTAATCCAGTATTCTATTGAAAATTCTGCAGATTAACATTTTTTTTTAGTTAAAGAGAAATTATATTCATACATGACAAACCAACATATTTGATTTAGGAATGGATGAACCATTTGTTTCCTTTTTTAGATAATCAACACTTTTGCTTTTTAGCAAACGGCAATTGCATCTCAGGAAATGTGACGAGTTAATATAAAAATGAATAAAACAAACAGAATAAGATAACTTTCTACTTCTGCCAAGTCCAAACATCTCAGATATCTACAACTACATAGATATCTTTATTTGAGGAACATTGAAGATAACTTGAACTAAAGTTTAGACTTGGTAACGTGACGTTTTCCATATCTTTAACTTTTATTCTACCGACTCCAAATGAGGTTTGATATAAATATAATGTTCATTTTGAAAAAAAAAAACAGGATTGAAGTGCAAATATTTCTAACCAGTTTCCAGGTTAGAGATTAAATGTGTAAACAGTTTGCCATTGGTTTCCATCATCTACCACCCACCATTAAAATTCATGTGATGTGTGATATAATCTAAGAAAGGTCTCTACTGCTCATGGGGAACGTATTTTTTTTAATATAAATTAGCCGTGAATGGATTAAAAAAATAACCAATCAATTGCAAATCTGACTAAATAATCACGATTAATCACAATTTGTGAATTTAATTTGTTCCCAAACAAAATCACTGTTAAATGTAGTGTGTGGTCCATGCAGACTTTAAAGGTTTGTGCTATGTTAAACTTCAGTCTGTTAATACACAATATCTTGGTTATTTTAAAGAAAACAAGATTGTACATTAAAATAAAATGCGCAAAAAATCTAACCTATAATTTAGAAAAATTCCAGTGTCAATACGAGAGAACTTTAGAACTAATTTGAACCTTAAACATTAAAACTATTGCACTTTTACATTCAGCTGCTGAGGCACAGCCGACTGTCCACATTACTACAGGATGACTGAATCAGTGCTAAATACTAGAGGTGATCTCAGTGAGATGGACTCAGAAACATTAGTAAAGGAACGTTCCACAACAATGAGAGTGTCCTGTTAATGTGCTGCTTGTCTCTGTCCCTCAGTTTGTGGACATGTCTCCTGCCTGCAGTGGGACGTCTGAACATCACTTCCTGTGCTCCATATGTCTGGAGGTGCTCACTGATCCAGTCACCACATCATGTGGACACAACTTCTGCAAAACATGCATCAGCACACACTGGGACACCAGTACCACCAGCAGGTGTCCCGTGTGTAATCAGGTGTTCAGCACTAAACCTCAGCTGAAGGTCAATATTATGATGCGTGAGATGGTTTCTCAGTTCAGACGTGAATCTGAGAAGAAAGCAGCAGCACCAGGAGAAGTTCCCTGTGACGTCTGCACTGGAACCAAAGTGAAGGCCCTGAAGTCCTGCCTGGACTGTGGGGTCTCCTACTGTGAGACTCACCTGGAGCCTCATCTGACAGCATCAGGCCTGAGAAGACATCAGCTGGTGGAGCCTGTGGAGAACCTGGAATCCAGGATGTGTCCAAAGCACAGCAAACCTCTGGAGCTGTCAGAGCGATCAGACACGTGTCTGCTTGATGTGTTCTGTTTTGGAGCACAGGAGTCACCAGTTAGTCCCTCTGGGAGAAGATCTGTTTGAAGAAAAGAAAGTGCATCTTCAGCAGATGATCCAAAAGAGACGAGAGAAGCTGGAGGAGATCAGAGAGTCAGTGAGATTCAGGAAGCAAGCAGCAGACAGAGCGAAAGCTGAAGGTGTGGAGATGTTCATTGCTCTGATGGAGCTTGTTCGAAGAGGCCTGAAGGAGCTGATGAAGACAATGGAGGAGCAACAGGAAGCAGAAGAGAGAGAGGCTGAAGGTTTGATCAAGGAGCTGGAGGAGGAAATCTTTGAGCTGATGAAGAGAAGCTCTGAGGTGGAGCAGCTCTCCCACTCTGAAGACCACCTCCTCCAACACTTCTGCTCCCTGAAAGCTCCTCCAGCCACCAAGGACTGGACAGAGGTCATGGTCCATCCATCATCATATGAAGGAACTGTGCTGAGAGCTGTGGCTCAGCTGGAGGACACACTCAGTGACAAGATGATGACGATAAAGATGTTTGAGATAAAGAGGCTGCAGCAGTTTGCAGTAGATGTGACTCTTGATCCTCTTACAGCTCATCCTTACCTTGTCCTGTCTGATGATGGAAAACAAGTTTACTGCAGTGACGTGTGGAAGAACCTTCCAGATAATCCAAAGAGATTTTCTAAATATATTAATGTTTTAGGGAAGCAGAATTTCAGTTCAGGTAGATTTTACTTTGAGGTTCAGGTTAAAGGAAAAACTGATTGGAATTTAGGAGTGGTTAAAGAATCCATCAACAGGAAGGGATATATTGTTGTGACTCCTAAGAATGGTTTATGGACTGTGGCACTCAGAGATGGAAATGTGTATAAAGCATGTGGAGATCCTTCAGTCATTCTTCATCTGAAGTGTGTTCCTGAGAAGGTGGGTGTGTTTGTGGACTATGAGGAGGGTGTGGTCTCCTTTTATGATGTAGATGCTGCAGCTCTGATCTACTCCTTCACTCACTGCTGCTTCACTCATAAACTACACCCATACTTTAGTCCCATGTTAAACCATGGTGGTAAAAACTCAGCACCTCTGATCATCTGTCCTGTCAATCAAAGTGAATGATCAGTGTCATGATTTATTTTTATTTTATTTATTTTTATTTATTTATTCAGTTCATTTCCGACATGGTTGCATTCACAGAAATTCATTTGACATTCAGAGCAAAATCACATCATTGTTTTTTTTTTTTTTTTTTTTTTTTTTTTTTTTTTTTCATGCCGGAAAGGGCGACGGAAAAAAGCATTATGCTTATCTAGATCCGTCCCCTAATTTGAACACAGATAATTTTACATCCAACCTCGTTTCTTCCCTTTTTTTTTTTTTTTTTTTTTTTTTTTTTTTGTGATGTGTTCTCGTCTGCAGTCATTGTTCCTGTTGTTACTCCTCATCACAGTCTTTTTCCCCCGTATTTCCACGAGCTTTCTTTTCCAGTCGTTGTTTACGTTCCTCCAACTCTCCAAACGTGAAGTTCTTCTTCTCTCTGAGAACCTTCGTATCCTCTGAGAGTCGCCTCAGCTTACGATCCATCAGAAAGGCACATGCACAGACACATACCCCCATCATCAGCAGGCCAAAGATCATGACTCCTAGCAGATAGATGTCCTCCACATCCTCCACTTTCAGCTGGGAGAGACAGAGCATCTGGCTTCTCCCTCGTGCGTCCACGACATATCCACTTGGGTATGTGTCCTTTGGACACGGTATTTCGTGCTGAAGCAATTGCCTCGTTGAGAAGATTTTGTCAATGGTGCTCAATGACCAGTTGATGAGTTCCATGTCGTTGCTGTAGAGTTCAATGGAGAGTTGACTTGAGATCTGTATGTGTGTAAAAATGTCCTCCTCGTTTCGTTCTTAAATTGTTTCAGATTATCTGACTGTTGTGTCTCTTTGTCAAGGCTGTTCCAGAGGTTCATGGCTCTATACACAGTACTATGTTTGCCAACGTTTGATATGATCCTGTTTGGTCTAAACACATTATTATGTCTGAATTCGTAGGGATTTTGATTGTAAGTGAAACGTTTTTGGATTTGATGTGGTAATTTTTCTGATGAAGCCCTAAATGCATGTATTTGTGTGTTATAGTGTATTATTTCTTGCAGTTTTAAGACTGAGATGAAGTCTCACCAACAATAGATTCAATGGTTCTCTGCAACCATTCACTTCTCCAGGTTGGTTACGCACTCCATCCAACCTAACATGTATGATTCTCAACAGTGGGAGGAAACATTTTATTAAAGAAGTTTCACATTTGGTGTTTGGATTGTGATGAAATAAAAGTTGAATTAAAAAAATAGAATTAAAATATGTTGAGTATAATTGTGGTACATTTTATTTTTAAGTGTTGTATGTGGGTGTAGGGAACCAAACCACATCAAGCCTAAAGACCCTCTTCCTAGCAGGAATTAACCAAGGAGCCTGTTTCTTTATCACAAACTGTTTACACAATAACTGCCTCCACAACTTTGAGGTGCATAGCTAACCCACTATGCGGCCTTTGAACCCAATACCGTAGCCGAAAAGACTGACTCAACTCTTTGAAATATTCAGTACGAACTCTTTTTACGACTCCACACGGGGGAAGAACATCCGTCTTCTCCCTCCTTTACAAACAGATACCTTTGGGATGCAGTAAGATCACAGAACTGTCCCACTGACCCCCTGTGGTGAGATGTCACAGAAGGACACTTTCCAGGCCTCTTCTTTGAGATGTGTCCCAGTGAAGAAGGGAGAACAAAGTTAGTTTAAGGTATCTACTGCAACCATGTAGTAAAGAAGAGGCATAACTTGATTTTTGACATTTATGTTTATGAGTAATTACAAGTAAAATTCCTTAACCGGTTTCTAAAGTGTTCATAGGCTATTTTCCAGTCGTGTTTGGTATCAAACTCTTTCGTATTACATGATATTTCAAGATATGATGTTGAAAAGATTATTTGAATATGCTGAACTCATTATTATGGTTTATGTGTAAATCTAGGAATCATCCCTCCTGTTTGTCTTTGTCTCACATAAACACACACCCCAGACACAGCCAAGGGCAGCCAGCTGAGATGCTGGCAACTTTAAACCAATCAACGAAGTTTCCTTCTTGGGAGGCAAGTCCCAAAGATAAGCTTTTAAAAGGAAGAACGCCGCCCAAAATTTCAGTTTTGGGACGCTGGCGTTTCATGCTCAACGCGTTTCCCTTCCCCACCTTTTCATTTAGTTCATTTTATTTTTAGTTGAAACAGTTAGATTTTTGGAATCAACATCTGCTTGGTTCGGACGAATCCAGCATCTAGTGACGTGCGTAACAGCCGAAAGAAGCCCGGCCCACGACCCATTGGGGTAAGCCACGAGCCATTCTCTAACCCAGCTGTGAAGGCCAGAACCGCCTGGATCGGCTGAAGGGGCTATACTCTGTTGAAACGCAACAGAACTCAACGGTGGCACGTCCTGCTGCATTGCTTCAAACAGCACCTCCAGGTCCAACCCTGACATCATCTTCAAGGTACATGAATGAACTTTCATCAGAAAACTTCATCCACAATAGATCACATACATACTTCCATAACTACAAACTTACACACACTCACAACATGCTCCACACACAGTTCATCTCATTCATGTTTGTTCGTCTCCCCTGTCTGTCTTCCTCTCTTTGTGAGAAATAGTAAAGGATACTAGTGAGAAATGTATCCTTAACTTATATAGTATCTATTCAGTTTATGTATAGGATCTATTTGTTTGTTTCGGAAATAATAATCATGCTTTATGCTGTTGCTATGGTGCTAGCACACTAAAAACGTACCGGAAGTGACGTTTTTTTTTAAAAAGAAAGAGATGTTGAATTAGGCTTTTTACTTTTTAAAACCCTGAATTATTTACTTTTTACCATTATTATTAGTATTATTATTATTTATAGTCATTCACATTTGAATATATTTCCACACCTCGAGGCTAAAGTTTAATTTAAAACTGTTTGAAACCTTGTAATAATGGAACAATGTGAATAAAGTTTTTTTTCTAAAAAAAAAAACGTGTTGTGCCTTCACTTAAACTATATTAATAAAGTAAGAAAAAAAACTATTAGACATGCACTAAACAATATATATTTCAATCTGTTTAAACAAGCTATATTTTA
The DNA here is from genome assembly GCF_900634775.1 of Gouania willdenowi. NCBI lineage: Eukaryota > Metazoa > Chordata > Actinopteri > Blenniiformes > Gobiesocidae > Gouania > Gouania willdenowi. The sequence continues at coordinate 66,824 of NW_021144929.1, read as the reverse complement.
AAAGATATTTCACTTATTTCTCTAAAAAAAAAAGTTTTATTTCTAGTTTAGTGTAATCTCTGTAGTTGTGTGTTAGTAATAAATACTAAAACAAAAAGGTTATATTTTGGGGGTCAATATTTTTAGCACAGCAGATTATATATATACTGTATAAATATATATATATATATATCCGTATATTGTTTTCTGAGTGAATCCATCTGTTGTGTAACGTTACAAAAACTATTCCAATATGACAACAAAAGGAAAGCACGGTGATCAAAGTTATTTATTTGTTAATGTGAGAGTTCTAAGATCTTTGTTACATCAACAATAAAATGGTTCAGAAACCGACACATTTCAGAATAATTGTCTTTTTTACATCATCCACTTTAATTAAAACTAAAAATCATCTCCCTCACTTTTTACAGAGGAATTAATTGTTGATAATGTATTGATCCAGTTAGATTGATTGAATGGTGATCAGCCAATCACAGCCAGCCATTTGACAAAGGTAAACAAAGAGTTAACAGTGATGAGTAAAGTGATGAAAAATGAATAACAAGTGGTAAAAAATGGTCCAAAAGTGGCAAAATAGTGGCAAGAAAATTGTGAAAAGTGACTAAAAAGGACCAAAAACAGTCAAGAGTGGCAAAAAAAGACAAAAAAGAGGAAACAGGTGGTATGAAATGGTTACAGGTAGCTTAAATGAGCAAAATGTGGAACAAAAAGAGGCAAAATGTAGGAAAAAAGTAAACAAGTGCTATTTATTTTGCCAAAGGTTGATTATTTGGATGAAAAGTGCTTAACAATGGTTAAAGAATAGACAAAAATTTAATAAAAGTGTCAAAAAGAGAGATATTTTTTGGCAAAAGGAGCAAAAATCTGAAAAAACAAGAAAAAGTGTTATTTTATTTTTTTTTGGAAAAGTGACAAAAATGGGACAAAGGAAGTTGTAAAACAGCCAAAGAAAAGGATTAAAAAAAGGGTTTAAAAAGTTCCCCTTTTTAAGGTTTTCTGGGGAAATAATAATTAAAATGAAGACAAAAAAAGAGCCACATGTTGAGAATCACTGACTTAATAACAGCTTTATCATGGTTTTAGTAAATGAATTTAATAAACTTTATAAATGGCTGCTCCACCCCTGGTCTTCATCATGAGAGGAGAGACTGACAGACCAGCTACGACAGTAGAAACACCTTTAAAACACGTCCCAGGAGAACAAGGACTACAGAGAAGAGCTAAGAATCATGGGACATGTAGGATTTTAATGAAAACTACTACATGGTGGTGTTCTCCAGTCTGTAAGCTCTGAGGAGAACAGACTGTCTGCTCTCCTCAGAGCTTATATACATGGACAGTTATTACATACACACAGGCAGCATCAGGGGCAGCTAAAGGGCTGCAGGGGTCCTCAGGTAAAGACTGGAGCATCCGTCCAGATCGCCTGTATTAAATAGATGGTGAGGCTGATGTATGTCTTTCTGGATTATTCAGATTAAAAAACCTGTGAACATCTGGAAGTCCCTTTGTGTCCAAGTGTGCAACAATTATTACGATAGTATTGATTAAAAAATGAAAAAACAACAGAAAATCCCCCTACGTTGCTGAAAACAGAGCGTAGGGGGGGCCATCACTACAACATTGGGGTCCCCTACGCTCAACAGCACTGGAGAAAACCCTGGGAGCAGCTGCAGGATAATCCACAACACCAGTGAACAGGTGAGTTCATAAAATCTCTTAATAAGGGAAGTGAAGTTTAATTATTAATAACAGTAAACAGTTGAAGCAGCTTTCATTCACTGTTTATCACTGTTGAACATATCAATAGTACCATCTGATGGATATCCACAATCTAGAAGTGATGCTGATTGGCCCCAAACACAGTCAATACAGGGTCACAATGAGTCTGTGTATCTGGTTTAGTTAGTGTTCAATGACGTGTGAAAGTCAAAGTGAGTCAGGTCACACAGAGAGGAGAGGGTGAACAATTAACCACCTGCACCTGTGCTGCCTTCACTCAACCTGGGATTTTCTGCCTCCTGCTAATGGTTGAATATATTCTACTGTAAAGAGGAGACTTTGATAAAGAAGTGTTTAGATCAAACTAGTTCAGCTCTTTCTGATCAATCTAAGCACTCTTCTAACCTGGATATCAGGGATCATATGTTAGGGTTTCCTATAGAGACTCTATTTTCCCACACTCTCCTGGGGAAAGTGAATGCACCTCATAATGAAATGCAGAGCAGCTGATGGAGAAGCTGTGAGATGTTACAGAAGCTGAGCTAACATGCTAATGAACCCTTGTTCACTTCATGTACACAAATGCTCCATCTCATAAAAGTGCAATAAAAATGTATTGCATGAACATATATCGCCAAAACTCAATATATCTTGAATCACGATACACTGGCCATCTCTATGTCATTAACAATAAAATAAGGAGGCTCTTTTACTTTACAGCCAGGCCTGCATGGGTTGACACCCCTCTGTGTAGAGTTTGCATGTTCTCATCATGCCTGTGCAGTATTTCTCTATTAGTACTCTGGCTTCTTCACATAGCCCAAAAACATGTACTGTATGTTAGAATAGCTGTGGTTTTCATAATACATTGTGTTTGTCATTATTCTCTATCCCTTTACAATTAAGATTTCTATTTTACAAATACCTCATTTCAAAAATGTCTTAACTTATCTCTCCATAAAATACGTTGCTGCTTTGTTCCCTCTTATGTGTTAAAAGAGAATGGAAGGGTCTCTCATTGAGGTTTATTTATTTATTTCATTCAAGAGATTAAAATACATTTCTTTCTTGTCCACATTGAAAAAGAAATACATTTATAATAAATAAAGCCAATTTTTATTTTTATTTATTTATTTATTTTTTCAGTTCATTTCCGACATGGTTGCATTCACAGAAATTCATTTGACATTCAGAGCAAAATCACATTGTTTTTTTTTTTTTTTTTTCATGCCGGAAAGGGCGACGGAAAAAAGCATTATGCTTATCTAGATCCGTCCCCTAATTTGAACACAGATAATTTTACATCCAACCTCGTTTCTTCCCTTTTTTTTTTTTTTTTTTTTTTTTGTGATGTGTTCTCGTCTGCAGTCATTGTTCCTGTTGTTACTCCTCATCACAGTCTTTTTCCCCCGTGTTTCCACGAGCTTTCTTTTCCAGTCGTTGTTTACGTTCCTCCAACTCTCCAAACGTGAAGTTCTTCTTCTCTCTGAGAACCTTCGTATCCTCTGAGAGTCGCCTCAGCTTACGATCCATCCGGAAGGCACATGCACATACACATACCCCCATCATCAGCAGGCTACTGTCAGCTGGGAGAGACAGAGCATCTGGCTTCTCCCTCGTGCGTCCATGACATATCCACTTGGGTATGTGTCCTTTGGACACGGTATTTCGTGCTGAAGCAATTGCCTCGTTGAGAAGATTTTGTCAATGGCTCAATGACCAGTTGATGAGTTCCATGTCGTTGCTGTAGAGTTCAATGGAGAGTTGTCTTGAGATCTGTATGCATGTAGAAATGTCCTCCTCGTTTTCTCCTTAAATTGTTTCAGATTATCGGACTGTTGTGTCTCTTCGTCAAGGCTGTTCCAGAGGTTCATGGCTCTATACACAGTACTATGTTTGCCAACGTTTGATATGATCCTGTTTGGTCTAAACACATTATTATGTCTGAATTCATAGGGATTTTGATTGTATGTGAAACGTTTTTGGATTTGATGTGGTAATTTTTTTGATGAAGCCCTAAATGCGTGTATTTGTGTGTTATAGTGTATTATTTCTTGCAGTTTTAGGTATTTTGACTTCTCAAATAAATCGTTTGTGTGTGTGTTGTGTGGTACTTTATGTAAAATTCTTATAGCTTTTTTTTGTTGTTTAAATAGTGGTTCAAGATACGTTTTGTAGTTATTACCCCATATTTCGGAGCAGTAATTTAAGTGCGATGCTATGAGTGAAGAATAGATTGTTTTAAGTGATTTGGTGTGTAGGATTTGTTGAAGCTTCCATAGGATGTAACTGCTTTTGGCAACTTTGTTTTTAACTATTTGTATATGTTTTTTCCAGGTCAGCTTGTCGTCCATCCACACTCCAAGTACCCTATATTCTTTTACTTCTTCTATTTTTTCCATGTTTAGTTTCATTCTTATATCTCCTGTTATTTTTCTTTTTCCAAAGTTAATGAATTTTGTTTTACTGACGTTTAGGGCTAATTTGTTTACATCTAACCAAGTTTGAATTTTTAATAGTTCCTCATTTGTTGACTCTATTAGAGTGTTAATGTCTTTGCCTGTGCATAAAATGGTTGTGTCATCTGCAAACAATGTTAGTTTTAGGCAATTTGTGACTTTGAAAATGTCGTTTATGTATAGAATGAACAGTTTTGGCCCCAAAATTGAACCCTGTGGAACACCACATTGTATGGTTTGGCATTTTGATGTGTGTTCTTCAAAGTCAACATATTGTCTCCTATTTGTCATATAGCTTTTAATCCATTTTAAGGCGTTGCGCTTTATTCCGTAATTTTGAAGTTTTTCTTCTAGAATATCATGATTAATTGTGTCAAAGGCTTTTTTTAGGTCCAGAAAAATTCCAAATACAAATAGTTTTTTTTTCTAATGCTTCTCTTATATTCTCCGTGATGTCAATTATAGCCATTGCTGTTGAACGTCCTTTTCTAAATCCATATTGTCCTTCATGTAGTATATTATTGTCTTCTATAAATTTGTCTAGTCTGTTCATGAACAGTTTTTCCAGAATTTTTGATAGTTGTGGTAATATTGATATTGGTCGATAATTAGTGAAATTACATTTTTCTCCACCCTTGTAAATCGGTCTGATTTTTGCAATTTTCATTTTTTCTGGGAATACCCCATTCTTGAATGATAGATTACTTATATATGTTAGTGGCGGGGTTATTTCAGCTGTTATGGTTTTTATTAGACTCATAGTTAGATTATTAACGTCTCTGGATTTTTTTGAGGTACTGGTAGTGATTATTCTGTCCACCTCTGCTTCTGTTACTTCTTCGAGTACAAGATACTTATCAATGTCTTTCTTCTCATTGTCAAAATGGTTCCATTTAAGTGTTGGGTGTTTATTTATCTCTTTCTCTATGTCTTTTCCAGTATTTATGAAAAAACTGTTGAGTTCTTGTGCTATTATGTTTTTATTGTATTCTTTTACATTGTTTATTATAAAATGGTCTGCATTTTTTTCTTTGCATTTGCGCATGGTTATGTTGTTTATTATTTCCCACAATTTTTTGTTTTTGTTTTTATTCTCTTTTAATTGTTTTTCTGTTATATATTTTTTATATAATATGTTTTTCTTTTTGCATACGTTGGCTATTTTCTTATTAATCCATGGTACATTGTTTATTTTACTTTTGGTTGTTATTTGTTTCAAAGGGCAGCATTTATCGTATATTGTCGTTATTGTGTCTGTAAATGTGTCATACGCTACGTTCACGTCTTCTTCCTTGAAGACACTCTCCCACGTCTGTCTTTTTATCTGTTGTTTAAAGTTTTCTAATTGTTTTTCTCCTTCCAGTCTCCTGTATGTCTGTGTGTTATGATTTTCACGGTTCTTCTTCTCTTTTGCGTTTAGTATCATAAATATTGGTAAATGATCAGAGATGTCATTTATTAATATACCACTCTCTATATCTGTGTTTTGTATGTTTGTGGAGATGTTATCTATCAGTGTTGAGCTGTGTTTATTAATTCTGGTTGGTTGCGTTATGAGAGGTTTTAATCCATTTGTGTACATGCAATTGGCAAAGTCTTCAATGTGTGTATTTTTTAAAGGATTTAAAATGTTTATATTGAAGTCTCCACATATCAGTAATCTCTTATTTTTGATTTCTTCTATCATTTTAGTTAGTTTCTCATTAAATATGTCTATTTTATAGTCAGGTGCACGATACAAACAACAGATTATTATCTTACGTCCCTCTGGACTTGTAATTTTCACTGTTATACATTCCATTACTTCTTCCACAGTTAAACTCAAAGACTCTATTATCTCCATATCTATATTTTCTTTTATGAATAGTGCTACCCCTCCTCCTGGCTTATATAATCTGTTTTTATAGACAAATTTATATCCTTTTATCATAAAATCCATGCCTTTTTTTTCATTCATCCAAGTTTCTGATAGTGCTATTATGTCAAACCTATACAAAGTAGAGATATAATCCTTAATGTCTTCAAAATTTGCATACATACTGCGACAATTACAGTGAACAAGTGACAGACCTTTTTCCTTCTTATTTTCCACTTTGAAGTCATTCTCTGTGTAGTAATGGCAGTTCGTGTATTGTTTCCAATGTGAAAAGTTGTTTGGGTCCACTTCGTCTACTTGATTAATCTCCCGTTGTTGATGTTGATGATGTTGCGGATGATTTTTAGTGGTTCTGTCCATATCCATGACTTTTATCAGTGTTCTTGACTTTTAGGCACCTCATTCGTATTTTTCCAGGTCTTCCATCCTTTGGACTAGAACGGGTTTTCCATTTTCTCCTCCTGGAGGTGTGATGTAAATCCTGCAGCCTCTGGTCCAGTTTTTCACAATTTTTCCTCCTTTCTTCAGTTGGCGTGCTTTCCATGCGATACTTGCATTCTGCTTCGTCAGGTTCTCGTTCATAAACACCATCGTTCCCGCCAGTTTTCTTCCTTGTTTCATTATTTCAGCTTTATATTTCACGTTGGTGAATGTAATTTTCACATCTCTGGTGTCTTTGCGTTTTGGCAGCAGCTGGCAGTAGTTGATGTTGTCTGGGTTCACTTCAATGCCTTTCGAGTCCAGGTAATCAATCACCTGTTCTTCAATCGATTTTTCGTCTTCGCTGGTCTGATCCTCTGTTTGTCTTGTTGCACTGGCGTAGCTCCTTGGCCTTATCTTTAGGCCCGTGATGATGACATCCTTTTCTCTTTCTTTTCTTTCCAGATCTTCAACCCTCGCATCCAATGTTTTTATCTTTTCTGCATTCTTTACATTTTCTTCTTTCAGTACCTTGACATCATTCTCCAGTATTTTCAATGATTTCTCCAAGGCATTCGTCATGTTCTCCATATTCGTAGATAGTTCTTGTCTTAAGGACATGAGATCCTGTCTCATCTCCTGTTTCATGTCCTTAATCATTTCTTTAAGCTCTTCTTTGAATAGCTTAAAGTTCTCTTCCATTTTTGTTGGCATGTCTGGGCCCAGTTTTCTCTCTTCAGATGCAGCTGGTCGCTGCTCGCTGGTAGTCAAGGTCGCGTTATCAGACGGGAGTATAGCTTTCCCGGAGAGCTCTGAAAACACGTCTTCTCCCTTCCTTGGCTCAGGAAGAATGAATAAAGGAACCGTTGACCCCATCTCGATAGTACTTTGCGTTCCTGAGTTATAACCATTTTTCCAGATTTCCCTGTCAGCATTTTTACTGGCAGCCATTTTTTCAGACCAAATGGTCAATAACTTTTGATAGGAAGATGCCACAAACTTGTGCTTTACATCGTTGAAAAGGTCTCAATGAGCTCTAAAACATATAAAAAAAGACCTCCAGCGCCTTGTAGTGGCGAATTAGGCAAGAGAAGAAAATGTGAAATTCCACTGATGAGGTGTATCTCAGCTTGTGTATGTGCCACAGACTTGTGCTTTACACCTTTGGAAAGGTCTCAATAAACTCTATAACATATCAAAAGATCAGACCTCTAGCACCATCTACTGGGAAGTTACACAAGTTCATCTCTGAAGGCCCACACCTCAGACCCCTGGGGGCCCGGAAAGGAACCGACGAGAGGTCCAGTTCTCACATATGTTAAGGGGCCCGTTAAGCCGATATAGGAGCCATTGACCCAATCTCGATAGTACTTTGCGTTCCTGAGTTATAACCATTTTTCCAGATTTCCATGTCAGAACTTTTTACTGGCAGCCATTTTTTTCAGACCAAATGGTCAATAACTTTTGATAAGAAGATGCCACAAACTTGTGCTTTACATCGTTGAAAAGGTCTCAATGAGCTCTAAAACATATCAAAAATCAGACCTCCAGCGCCTTGTAGTGGCGAATTAGGCAAGAGAAGAAAATGTGAAATTCTACTGATGAGGTGTATCTCAGCTTGTGTATGGGCCACAGACTTGTGCTTTACATCGTTGAAAAGGTCTCAATAAACTCTATAACATATCAAAAAATCAGACCTCTAGCACCATCTACTGGGAAGTTACACAAGTTCATCTCTGATGGCCTACACCTCAGACCCCTGGGGGCCCGGAAGGGAACCGACGAGAGGTCCGGTTCTCACATATGTTAAGGGTACATCCAACCTTCAAACACATACTCATTTGGCCATAATTGACAACTCTACTTATGCTCCTACATGAATACATACTTGTGACGGGCACTGTACTAGTAATTAAAAAGTTGAATAGTTTAAAAAGTTGAAAAGTTATTAAAAAACTCGTATGACTAAACACCACAAATAACATCTAAAGTGTAGTCTGTAATTCTGGCTTTTAGTTTCTATAATCAACATCAGATTAATTCCGATCTGTAAATTGTTTTTCATATTTTTTGTATTTCTTCCTAACATTTCATTTACAGTTCCCCAATTTCTAGCATTATTTAAATTAATATATCTAATCTTCCTATGATAATATGACACACATTTAATCACAAAAGACAGCTTCAATCAGATCAGTCTTGACAGGTTGTCAGGGCAACTCAGGCAAAAATGGAAGCTCAATGTTGACAGGTTGTCATGGCAACTCAGGCTAAAATGGAAGCTCAATGTTGACAGGTTGTCATGGCAACTCAGGCTAAAATGAAAGCTGCAGAATCTCCTCGTGCACCGTCAGACTAAAGCTTTAATAATATCGATTAACCAGCAGATGTCACCAGTGAGCAACGTTTAAGGCCAAAGTGAGTTTCTAATAATATTAATGTCAACTTTAATGACTCATTTTTTATCTAATATATTTTAATGTGTATTATCTTTTATTAGAAAATATGCTTAAAGTTAATCTTTTTTGTTTTGAGGGATTTTCATTGAAAAGTGATTTTTATTTTATTTTATTAAAATGTGAAAGGTAAACTGCTTTCATTAATCTGTACTCGTAATTATTGATAATTTCTGACATAACATTAACTTATAATATAGTATTCTGATTACATTTTAAATTTACATATTGATATTCAATTTTGTTTCCCTGTTTTCTTCCAGAACTTTAAGGAATTTGAGTACATGATGGGTGAGTGTGTCAATAATCTAATAACATTTTTCACCTTGTACATTGATATTTAGATGAAACTGATCAGCCACAGTATTATGAATATTATATTGAGCCTCATAAAGTGTGCTTCATCTTTTTTCTAACACAAGCTGCCATGATATATGAATGACCATTCTATGATAATTATGTACTTACTTGTAATGTAGACTATAGTTTTATTTCAGTTATTGTTTTATCAATTATTTTTGATACCAGAAATGTTAACTGGAGCCTTTGGGAGGTACTAAATGTATGCATAATAACAGGCAAACAGCTCCAGGTTTGATAAATGTGAATTCTCACTCTGAATTATGGATTTGCATTTCCTCCTCCAATATTTTGCGGCCCACAGCTGATCCGCCCACATTGCATATTAATAAGAGGAAAAAAACATGCTAAATGCATTGTGCACGCTATGTTTCATGTTTGCATTCCTGATTGGCTGAGGTTTGCACCGTTTATCAGCGTACGTAGTGACGTTTACACATGGTTTTACTTTAGCTGCTATTCTTTAATAAATCCACTCCATAATGTATTGACTACTCTCAGAATGAAAGGAACATTTCACCCAGAATAACAAAGTGTTTCTGAACAGGATTACAGACTAAACCTTAACAGATGGAATCACTACATCCAACATGTGGTTTTTTAATCTGATATGCAGGACGTAATGAAACTGTTCCTAAGCAGAAGTAGCAGATAATAAAACACATTTAATGCTGACACCATCCTCCTACTAAAAGTCTTTTATACATTTTAACTTCTTTGAACAGTTGATCATGTTGCAGGTGATGTTATAACTACTTGATTTAACGGCGTGTATTTGTCCTCACTGTCAGACGGTGAAGAGAGAGCCTGTGAAGGACCAGATTCTATGTATGTGATGCTGATTTCCTCAGACGACCATGAATTCATTGTGAAAAGAGAACACGCCCTGGTATCAGGGACAATCAAAGCCATGTTGAGTGGGCCAGGTAAGGAAACAGCACTAAAGAGAGCTTTTCTGATGTCTGGAAGACTTTTTCTAAGGAATCTTTTTATTAATCAGTGTAAACATTAGACAATGTTGGATCTACTAATGTTCAATCTGTCCGGAGTCACAGGTGTTGTACTTTATTGCAAAGCACACACAGATTAGAAGTAACAATGGGTCTGGATATCATTTGGGATGTTTGACCTTCTGTGACTTCATATGCAGGACAAATTGCTGAGAATGAAACCAACGAGATAAAGTTCAGGGAGATTCCCTCTCATGTCCTGTCGAAGGTCTGTGAGTATTTCACCTACAAGGCCCAGCACACCAACAGCTCCACAGAGGTACCCGACTTCCCCGTCTCTCCAGAGATCAGCCTGGAACTGATCATTGCTGCAAACTTTTTGGATTGTTAAAGTTGAAAAGAAAAACATCAAATAATCATTTATCAAAGTGTCTTTTTTCCCTTTCCAAAAAATATTGCCTGGTTATCATGATCCCAGTATTGTTTATTGTTTAGTGAGCTTTGTACATCATAACATAACATAACACTGACATTATGATAAACCCATGAGCGTGTGCCTCTGAGCGTGCTAGGCAGTGGAGGTCTAGTGGTTGAGGAAACAGGCTCACCTGGTCTATCATTGTGGGATGTTGATCAGTCCCTAATACTTATTGATCCTGACTGGGTGCTACACCATGGCTGCCCACTGCTCCTCAGGGAGGGGTTTCATTACAGAACACATTCTGTGTATGTAGCTTTACAATATTTGTCATTGAACACATCTCATTTGGGATGATTATAAACCTGTGTATTATTACAGAAGTAGAATTACACAACAAACAACATCTCATCAGACGGCTCAGCTTTAGCGCTTGGTCACTATTAGCAAAACAGCTACTGAGCAGAATGGCAAGTAACACAGTACAAATACTTTGTTACTTACTTAAGTAGGTTTTTCAGTTACTTTGTACTTTTAGAAGTGTCTTTGTTTACTTTGTTACATTTTCAACATAAATGTTGGTACTTTCTACTCTTTACATTTCCCAAAAAGGCCCGTTACTTATATATATATATATATATATCAGTGGTGGCTGCTGGTCTTTCATGCAGGGGAAGCTCATTTTCTGCCTACTTCAGAAAATGTATCTGTTTATTTAAATGTGAATTCTAGTAGAATTCACATTTTGTTGTCAACAACTATTTGTAGATTATCACACACGCGCGCACACGCACGCACGCGCGTAGCTGCTGCGTGCTGGAGTGTGAGTGTTTGGTCAAAAGTCTCACAACACAAGCAGTAACAGTCTCCACAAACACCAAAAACAGACACTAGGTTTGTCAGAAGTTAATTCGCTATGAGAGGATCAGCAAAGTCTCCGTGTCAACACAGAGCAACGGACTGAAATATTTGAAAAACCCGCCTGTGTGCTTACAACGTCATACTCTCTGATTGGCTCATTTCGCTGTCAATCAAAATTGAATTAGCCTGAGACAGATCATCCAATCATCATCCATTATTCCAGCGTCCGGAACAGACAGATCCAGCCCACTGCTCCATAGACCTCCTGTGAAGCCCGGCGTCCGATGGGCGGGACTAAGTGCGTCATAACCGAGCATTTATCCAATGAGCGTCTAGTTTGACTGCAGTGGATCAACCCCTAAATCCTCTCCCATTGACTTCAATTGAAGCTGAACTTCACCACTGTTTATTAACACTGTGACGCTGCGGTAATGAATGAAGAACGTCACGCTGTCACTGTCAGTTTCCTGTTATAAGAAGCTGATTCTGAACTAAACATACATGTGTTCTGTCATATATTTAGTCAATGAAATGTACACACAACACTACATATTTGACCACTGATTTTAGGGGAAGCTGAGGTTCCCTTGTAGTCTTAAAGCATTCGCCACTGATATATATATAGGCGCACGGTGGCTTAGTGGTTAGCACGTCCGCCCCACAGCAAGAAGGTCCTGGGTTCAAGCCCTGGGGTGGACACTTGGGTCCTTTCTGTGTGGATTTTGCATGTTCTCCCCGTGCTGCGTGGGTTTCCTCCGGGTACTCCGGCTTCCTCCCACAATCCAAAAACATGACTGTAAGGTTGATTGGAGTCTCTAAATTGTCCATAGGAGTGAATGAGAGAGTGAATGGTTGTCTGTGTCTGTGTTGCCCTGTGATGGACTGGCGCCCTGTCCAGGGTGTACCCCCGCCCAGCGCCCTATGAGAGCCGGATATTGGCACTGGCAGACCCCCGCGACCCTGTTAAACGGGAATAAGCGGGTATGAAAATGGATGGATATATATATATATATATATACATATAAAGTTATATTAATCAAAGTCACAAACGTCTTACTAAAAATATTTTCAAAATAAAAGACAAGCATTTTTTTTTGTGATAAATAAAGAATAAAGGCCTCTGTAAAGTGTTTAGTGCTGATGTGTTGGAGTCTGTGTGACTGGTGGTGGGTAGTTAAACATGTAACTAACCCAGTGGAGGGTTTAGTTAGTATCACTAGGGCTTTTATTGTTGTGAGAGAGCGGTGTGCAGTGTTTACATTGTTTAGTAGGAGTTTATTGGTGACCCAGTTAAAACAATACAGGTCAGTGTCCGCATAAATCAGTGACAAACAAACAAAACTAATGGATAAAACATTCTTGTGCTTTTATTTTGAAGAGGGTCAATTGAGCAAAAGAGGATAATGAATGAACACATCTAACATAAAGATTAAGGTAATTATGTTTCAAATTTAGTCAAATTAAGTATACTATCCAGTGTTTACCAGTTATATTAAAAAATGACTTTTGCTCGCTTTATATATTATACAAACCTTTTCAAAATAAAATAGTAACATGCTGGCTTTGTGATAAATATAAATAACACTGTTTAAATAAAGCCAGTGATGTTTGGTTGAACCTGAGGAATTATTTACATTTTATTTTTTATTGACAGATATTTGAACTTATTTTGAAGAACAACAGGTTTTACCGCTGGGTGGAGCTGCTTTATATACTTGGGTTGGACGGTTCATTGTAAAGATCGATGACTTTGATTATTTGTTGTTTGCTACCTCTTCCCAGTTAAAGTGTTTCAGCTGTGGGGTGGAGGGACACCTCATTAGAGCATGTCCTGATCAATCTGGTTTTAGATCAATCCACTCCACTGAAACTGCTCTTCTGAAAGTTTCTAGTGACATGATGATGACCGCTGACTCTGGTTGTTACACAGTTTTAGTTTTACTTGATCTGACAGCTGCCTTTGATACAGTAGATCACAGTATACTGGTTGATCCACTCAAATCTGAGATGGGTTTTCTGGTACTGTTCTCCAGTGTTTTATCTCATACATTAATGGAAGAACCTTTAATGTTGCTATTAATGATGTTATGTCTAATATGTCCAACCTGTCATGTGGAGTAGCCCAGGGCTCTGTTCTGGGGCCTGTTTTGTTTTTATTGTATCTGATGCCTCTTGGTCGGTTAATCCGTGGTTTTAAAAATGTGTCTTATCATTTTTATGCTGATGATATCCAGTTGTACTGCTCCTGTAATGACTCAGAGTTTCACTTTTTATCAGAGATCTTAGACTGTATATCCTGTATCAAAAACTGGTTGTCATCAAATTATCTCCAGATAAATTCAAACAAAACAGAAACTCTGATCATTGCTCCTGATAAAAACATCCTCTAATTAAAAACTCTCTTGGTGATCTGGGCTCATCTGTTAAAACCAGCCTCAGAAACCTTGGGGTTGTTTTTGATCAGTCCATGTCTTTGGAGGGACATTGTCGTCAATTGACTAAAAACTGTTTTTACCACCTGAGAAATATCTCTAAAGTGAGGCATCTTTTATCAAAATCAGATCTGGAACTGGTCATACACGCATTTATATCTCATATTGACTACTGTAATTCTGTTTTTACTTGTTTTAATAAGTCGACCCTAAACAGACTCCAGATCGTTCAGAACGCTGCTGCCAGACTTTTAACTGGTGCTTCTAGAACATCCCACATCACCCCCATTCTTGCTACTCTGCAAAATTGTTAACTCTGCTAAATTGTTAACAAACAAAAATTATTATATTTGAAATATTAAATAATTCATATATACCTAATAATTCCAATAAAGCAGACACAATAGACCCCTAAATAATATATAATTTGATAATATTAATAAAATTTCTACCTAAATAAATGCTTTTGCTATTCTGTACATTACGTGTTGTTAATGTACTCAATAGATCTGCTTGACAATGTCATATATTCTCCTTTTTCTATGAAAGTGTAATGTTGCTAGGCGACCAGCCTGCTAACTAAACGTTAGCTAAATACTCTCTGGGTTCTAGACTCAAACACGCTGTAATTCAGTCTTTAGATCAATGTGTCCAACTTGTGATACAGTAAAATCAACACCACTGTGAACATTTGAACACACTGTCAGACTCAGATCCACCTTTTTCACTCAATGATGTTCTGATGAACTTACTGCAGCACTGCCCACAGTAGTTGTTGATGTAACTCACTTTCATTTACACAGGAAATCTGATCTTTAGATAATGGTGTATTTTTTTATTCAGCCTCTGTTGATCATCATAACTTCATAGCATTTATTCAGACATTCTCAACACAGACACATGGTGATACAGGACTGTGGACCAGAACATGTTATCAGGAGATACAAATGATTTCAGCCTGTCTCACTGTGCCTGATAGAAAATGTATCCCCTCTATAATCCTCAGGTGATGGACTAACATCATCTGCTTTATTCTGTACACATTTATCATCATTCATAATAAAACTAGTGAATTAGAACTAGTTTTATCAAACACAGCTAAAGTTATGGAGGACAGACAGACGTAAAAATGAGCTCCACTTGTGCCAGGCTTTTCAACATGACGTAAGAACTTTATGTCCTTATCACACGAACCAAGAGGGTCCAGCTGCAGAACCTCCATGCCCCGCTCCAGAAGTGACATCATGAAATGAAGAAAGAAATACAAAATAAAACCGATAGCATAGCCATGTTGGCTAGGCATTTCCAGAAGGTTTATCTGGGTTTTAAGACCTTTGTTAACCGGATTCCTCAGTGTTACATTGAAAAAACAAAGTATAAAGCACCTCATCAACAACATATAAACTGATCAGCATTTCTGTGAATGATGTTGATCGTTAGAGACACAATAGTTTTATTTGTGCTGCAGTTCTATCACAACCTCTTTGTTTTAACCTTAAAACGGGGATAAATGTAGGATACATTCAATGTTTAAAGATTCACAGCATTAATACCATAAAACTTTAAGAACAACACATGAAAGTAAAATATTTCATTAAGTCCATTTTATGATAACTTATATATTGTTTTTTAGTGATTAAAGTAATTCTTACAGCCCAGAGCTAATTGTTTTATGAAACAATATCAAAACGTTCAAGACGTGGTTTTACATTAGACAATTTGTGTTAATGTTTTATGTATGTTTTTTTTTTTTTAAATTGCAATTTTAAGGTTTTACTAGGATGGTGTCTTATGTGCTCATAATTTATGCACAATTGCATTAACATTACACTAGCAATAAATAATCATATGCAGAATCACATGGCTTGATAATCACTGTATATTGTCTTTAAGGCAAGGCAAGGCAAGGCAAATTTATTTATATAGCGCATTTCATACTCAAGGCAACTCAATGTGCTTTACATGATAAAACATTCAATTGTTTAAAATCAATAAGAACATTTAAAATCATCAGTAAAATCAATTAAAATCATCAGTAAAATCATCATTACATCAACAACATGACAAAAAATCTCTCTCTCAATCATATGCAGTAGAGAAAAAAAGTGCCTTTAACTTTGATTTAAAAATGTTCACATTGGATGCTGACTTCAGCTCTGCTGGCAGTTTGTTCCACTTCTTTGCAGCATAACAACTAAAAGCAGCATCACCATGTTTACTGTGAACTCTGGGCTCCACTATCTGATCTGTGTCCATAGATCTGAGAGACCTGCTGGGTTCATACCTGACTAACATCTCACTGATGTATTCTGGACCAAACCCATTCACAGATTTATACACCAGCAGCAGAACTTTAAAGTCTATTCTGAGGCTGACTGGGAGCCAGTGTAAAGACTTTAAAACTGGAGTAATGTGTTCTGACCTCTTTGTTCTGGTTAAGACCCGAGCTGCAGCGTTCTGAACCAGCTGTAGCTGTTTGATGCTCTTTTGGGGGATTCCTGTCAGAAGACCATTACAATAGTCCAGTCTGCTGGAGATAAAAGCATGGACCAGTTTCTCCTGATCTTTCTGAGCCATTAAACCTTTCACTCTGGAGATGTTCTTTAGGTGGTAGAAGATGTTTTTGTGATAGATTTGATCTGACTGCTGAATGTAAGATCTGAGTCAATCAGAACACCAAGGTTTTTGACTTGGTCTTTAGCTTTTAAAGATCGAGACTCAAGATAATTGCTGACAGCAGTCCTCTTTTCCTTGTTACCAAAGACAATCACCTCCGTCTTGTCATGGTTTAGTTGAAGGAAGTTTTCACTCATCCAGCAGTTTACTTTTTCTAAACAGTCACACAACACCTCAATGGGACCATGGTCATCTGGGTTCAGAGATAGATATAGTTGTGTGTCATCTGCATAGCTCTGATAATCAACCTTACAGTTCTGTAAAATTTGTCCTAAAGGAAGCATATAAAGGCTAAACAGAAGAGGTCCAAGAACAGATCCCTGAGGAACCCCACAGGACATTGGTAATCTGTCAGATTCAAAGTTTCCAATGCTTACAAAATAGCTTCGCTCCTCCAAGTATGACTTAAACCATTGCATTACTTTTCCATTTAGTCCAACCCATGTTTGCAATCTGTGCAACAAAATTGTATGATCTACAGTGTCAAATGCAGCACTTAGATCCAACAGAATGAGAACAGATACTTTTCCTGAATCAGTGTTCAACCTTATGTCATTGATCACTTTGATCAGAGCAGTTTCTGTGCTGTGATGAGAACGAAAACCTGACTGAAATTTATCAAATATTTTGTTGAATGTTAAGAATTGACTCAGTTGGTTGAAGACCACCTTCTCAATGATCTTGGCCATGAATGGAAGGTTGCTGATTGGTCTATAGTTAGCCAGTATAGAGGCATCCAGTGTTCTCTTTTTTAACAGAGGTTTCACAGCAGCTACTTTCAGGGATTTTGGTACAGTGCCTGATTGGAATGAGCAGTTAATTATCTGACACAAATCAGTGACAATTGACTTTACAACAGTTTTAAAGAAGTTTGAGGGTATTGTGTCAAGGCAACACGTTGATGGATTCAGCTGCTGAACAGTCTCCTCTATTGTTTTTGGGTTCACTGTAATAAACTCTAACATTGTAGTTGACTCCTCCCTCAGTGGTTGAAGCTGTTCAACCTTTTTGTGATTTTGCTGGTTTGTTCTGATGTTTGACCTTATTGATTGTATTTTTTCATTGAAATATACAGCAAATTCATTGCATTTTCCAGCTGACAGTAATTCAGGGGCTATCTGATCTGGGGGGGTTGTGAGCTTTTCAATTACAGAAAACAACGTGCGAGAGTTGTTGACATTTTTGGCAATAATTTCAGAAAAGTATTGCTGCCTTGCTTTGAACAAGCCATCATTGAATTTTCGAAGACTTATTTTAACTTATTTTAAGTAAAAGCACAGCTTATAACTCAGATCTAGTAAAAGTAGACCTAAAGGAATATAGTTATTGCTATATATATATATCATAAATCTAATATTAATGACATCAGTAAAATATACAAAAATGTACATTTTGTTACAGTTGTGAATAGGCATACTGTTATTAACTTAAGTATACAATGCCAGATACAAATACATTTACATTAGAACCACTAAAACTTACCTTGGCGAGAACTAACAGTAAATGTTACAAAAATCCTTCTATAATTTAGTTCCAAAGAAGCATCAAACCAGTAATGTTTAAGTTCTAAGTAATATGAATAATAATTTGCGAAATAAAGACACAAATAAGTGGTTGACAAAAGTCAATATTTAGTAATGTCAAAAAAAGTACAAATTAGGTTATGTAAGATCAACACAAAACAATATTAAACAAATACAATGGGCTGTAAACACAATGAAACTTAAGGAAGACATCTGTTTAGTGTCTTTATTTAATTTAATTTTAATTCAACTTTATTTATAAGAAGCCAACTAAAAGAAAAAGTCACATCATAACAAAATATAACATTAAGAAAAAACAATTCTACATAAACAAGCATCAGCTACAGTGGATTATTTTTTGTTCATGGTTCTCATGGCCCAGGGATACAAACTGTTTGTCATTCTGGAGGTGGAGCTTTGATTGATCCGTATCTCCTTCAGAGGGGAGCAGGGTGGGAGGGGTCAGAGAGGATGGTCTGATGGTGGCCCAGGAGAGCTCCTCCTGGATGTGAACACCCAGGAACCTGAAGGACCATACTTTCTCCACCAGGTCACCATTGATGATGAGAAGAGCGTAGTCTACCAGGTTCCTCCTGAAGGTGATGGTGTTGTGTGTTTCTTTTGGTTATGTGTAGGGACAGTTATTCAGAATAATAAGAGGCTACAGTGAGGATATTTGACCATTTTAGACTGTACTTTAGGTGAAAGAGTGGGAACTGGTGCAGCTGTTGAAGCAGGTTGTGAAGGAGAAGGAGTGACTAGGATAGGTTCAGTAGAGGTAGGTAGACATTGGGCATGGCTGCACATCTTGAGGTGAACTTCTATATGACTCACATCTCTGCACTGTAAAGTACAACAGTAAATCAACATATCTAAAACAAATAAAAGCAAAATAAAATGATTACTACAGACAACGAATAGAACAAGGACAAAAATAACTTGTAGAACTAATAGGATATTTTTTTTTAATCAGCATTGATATCAGATGTGCATTTACACAATAGGCTGTCTGTGTCCATGTGAATCTTACCTTAAAATGTTATTGTATTTTGCACATGGACATCAAAGTGCTTCTCCATATTAAATAACTTAAATGACTGTAGTTTTGGGCAAATGGGGCAGTGATACTGCTTGCAGCACGTTGTGCAGCAGCTCACCTCAGGTTTGACGTCTTTTTTGAAAATTGAAAAAAAAAACGTTTAAAACATTAACATCCGTGAGTGAACAAGGTTCATTTGGAAAAAGTTGCTTTAATTCTACAACAATAATTCTTCGGTTATTTTGTTTCAAAACCAGATATTTTCCGGTCTAGATGTAGAATCAAAAGTACTTTTAAAAAAAACAACAATATGTTACCATTGGTATTTTGATTATCTTAAAACAAATCAGTAATGCATATTTTTTTGTTTTTTTGGGGAATTTGGTTTTCCAGTTTCTGGTTTTAAATGAATAAAACAGAAAAACAATCCATATTTTTTAAATTTGGTTTTGAAACTAAATAACCAAAGAACAAAGGGTACACAAATCCGTGTATCATTCATTCATCGTTATGTAACAAAAACATGAAAAAAAAAACACTCATTATTTGATATTTGTTTCCAAAACCAAAATGAAAAAACAAAAAACACCTTGTTTTTCAAATTCAAGCTCTTTTGCTTCAGTACAGAAAACAAAAAACAGAAAACAAACACCTTTATTCATTTTCTCCATCACCGATTGGTCAAAGAACGTGACCCGGAAGTAAAGCGTTAAACATTCTGAGATATCTTTAGCTCTGCAACACTTAGGAGTCTCTAAATCCTCCTAAATGTCTGTGAGGAGGTTCTGTGTCCAACACCAGCTAAAGTGAAAAGGACACGTTTCTGATGCACAGTTGGAAGCAGCGATCTTATCATACCAAACTGGATGAGAGTACACTTCCGGGTCACGTACTTTGGCAAATATGAAATATGATACACGGATTTATAACAAAATTTGGTCAGAGAATGATTTCTATGTAACAATCGACACAAAACCTTCAAATCTACATTTAAAATGTGTACAGTTTTAATTTACATTATGACGAATCTCTGCTAAATAAGACAAACCATGCCATCCTTTTTTAATGGACACAATAAAACAATAATAATAATATCTTTAGGTTTCCCAGGGTAAACTGTGAAACCGTTATTATAAAAACACACTCGATTACGACTGTTATTACAATCTACTGGTATCAAAATTAACCCTTGCGACTAATTTCAATGGCACGACATAATAGAAAGCTTTAAAATTTTACCTATTTTAAAGAAAAATAGCCCACGTTAGCTCAGTCTCATTTAAAAAAAATGCTAATGTTGTGATTGTATTTTACATCAACAGATCATCTGAAGAAACTAATAATAGTCTGCAGCTGGACCCCTCTCGTCTGAACACCGCGAATGTTGAAAATTAATAATTTTATCGATAATTTAACATAAACAAAACTCTTTACTTACCATGTTCTGAGCAAGGCTGTTCCGAGAAACACGTGTACCACTACTGTCTCGTCTAACAATGAAAGAAGAGTAGCTTCTTCTTCTTTGGTTGTTGACGGCAGTCGGCACCCAAAATGTTGCATTACTGCCACCTTCAGGAGAAAATGTGCTGTGCAGGAACCCATATATGGAGGGTTAGCTTCCGGGCCAGGGGCATGGAGGAGCTGGGCATGGAGGTTCTGCAGCTGGACCCCTCTTGCATATTTTGTGTTTTTCCTGTTGAAACAATCAGGTTCTCGTGACAAAAGCTTCATACAAACATAAAAATTGTTTAAAAATGATAATAAATTGTATATCTATGGATAGTTCTGAAGTAGTTGAAAAGATCTGATGCAGTGGAAACAAAAATAATATTAATAGATTACATTTTTATTACCTTTTTATGAGACAGAGGTTTGTAGACAGGAGGAGTACAAGTGTTATTTTTTTCTTTAAAACTGTCCTTGTGTCAAAAATAATAATGCATTAAAATCAATTCTGTTATCAATAATTGTCATGGTTTAGGCTGTATTATTAACATCAAAAATATTTCACTTTGCACCTTATTTTTTGGAGATATCTCATATATTGTGTTTTTGCTGTTTAAAATATCAGGGGTTCTCATTATAAAAAAGTTCATACAAACATGTAAAGGGTTTGAAAATGATAAATTGTATATCTATGGATAGTTCTGAAGTAGTTGAAGAGATGCAGTAGAAGTAAAAAAAAAAATACTCATGCAATACATTTTTATTGCACTTTAATGAGATGGAACATTTGTGTACATGAAGTGTACAAGTGTATGTAAAGATAAAGGAGTGAACAAGGGTTCATTAGCATGTTAGCTCTCTGAAAAGCTTCAAATCTTTCTAAACAGCTTCTGTAACATCTCACAGCTTCTCCATCAGCTGCTCTGCATTTCATTATGAGGTGCATTCACTTTCCCCAGGAGAGTGTGGGAAAATAGAGTCTCTATAGGAAACCCTAACATATGATCCCTGATATCCAGGTTAGAAGAGTGCTTAGATTGATCAGAAAGAGCTGAACTAGTTTGATCTAAAACACTTCTTTATCAAAGTCTCCTCTTTACAGTAGAATATATTCAACCATTAGCAGGAGGCAGAAAATCCCAGGTTAAGTGAAGGCAGCACAGGTGCAGGTGGTTAATTGTTCACCCTCTCCTCTCTGTGTGACCTGACTCACTTTGACTTTCACACGTCATTGAACACTAACTAAACCAGATACACAGACTCATTGTGACCCTGTATTGACTGTGTTTGGGGCCAATCAGCATCACTTCTAGATTGTGGATATCCATCAGATGGTACTATTGATATGTTCAACAGTGATAAACAGTGAATGAAAGCTGCTTCAACTGTTTACTGTTATTAATAATTAAACTTCACTTCCCTTATTAAGAGATTTTATTAACTCACCTGTTCACTGGTGTTGTGGATTATCCTGCAGCTGCTCCCAGGGTTTTCTCCAGTGCTGTTGAGCGTAGGGGACCCCAATGTTGCAGTGATGGCGCCCCCTACGCTCCGTTTTCAGCAACGTAGGGGGATTTTCTGTTGTTTTTTCATTTTTTAATCAATACTATCGTAATAATTGTTGCACACTTGGACACAAAGGGACTTCCAGATGTTCACGGGTTTTTTAATCTGAATAATCCAGAAAGACATACATCAGCCTCACCATCTATTTAATACAGGCGATCTGGACGGATGCTCCAGTCTTTACCTGAGGACCCCTGCAGCCCTTTAGCTGCCCCTGATGCTGCCTGTGTGTATGTAATAACTGTCCATGTATATAAGCTCTGAGGAGAGCAGACAGTCTGTTCTCCTCAGAGCTTACAGACTGGAGAACACCACCATGTAGTAGTTTTCATTAAAATCCTACATGTCCCATGATTCTTAGCTCTTCTCTGTAGTCCTTGTTCTCCTGGGACGTGTTTTAAAGGTGTTTCTACTGTCGTAGCTGGTCCGTCAGTCTGTCCTCTAAGCTGGTGTTCATCTCTCCTCTGTTTCACCAGGAGGTGAAATACAGGTGTGTTACATTTATTGATGGTGGATACAATGCTGAGCAGTGTTTACTGTGACACCAACTACACAGAGACGTCCACACGCTCCTAAAATCTGAGTTTTACATTTATTTGGTGCTTTGCTGGTGTCTGTCTGAGTATGTTTGAGCCTTAAACAGTGTAGCTTCAACCAGGACGTAGCATGTAGCGACACATGAAGCTGTTTGTCATGTTTATAACTCACAAAGGATCATTCTACATGTACACGCACGAATCTGATAATCAAAATTAATACGTTAAAGTAACAGCCCTAGCGTAACACACACACACAGTTTTTTGTGCACACACAATGTGTGTGAGCCTAATCTGAGCCCATACTCACCTGTCCTGTAACACGTTGGATGCTGTCGGATACTACCACCTGGCTTTGGCTGCAGCCATGGATCTGATCAACAAGAGATCCCAGCTGTAGCTGTGCACACGTCTGGATACCATCTACCACAACTTTCTGCTGGATCCACAACTCTCCCTCTTCTTTTACCAGAGAGCCAGAGGATTGGCTGCTGAGCTCAACGTCAGGAGCAGCAGCGCCCCCTAGAGCTCATCAACATCTGGACTGAGGAGACCCTGTACAAACCTGTACATCATCATCATCATCATGATGAAGACCAGGGGTGGAGCAGCCATTTATAAAGTTTATTAAATTAATTTACTAAAACCATGATTAAGCTGTTATTAAGTCACTGATTCTCAACATGTGGCTCTTTATGTCTTCATTTTAATTATTATTCCCCCAGAAAACCTTAAAAAGGGAAACTTTTTAAACCCTTTTTTTAGTCTTTTTCTTTTTCTTTCTTTCTTTGTCAAATTTTTGTCTATTTTCAAAAATATATTTTTTTAAGATTTTAGCTCCTTTTGCCAATTAATATTCCTTTTTGACAATTTTTGTTGATTTTTAAAAAAAATTTTTGCCACTTTTCTTCCAAATATGCTCATTTGGTCCAATAAATAACACTTGTTTCCTTTATTCCTGCATTTTGCCTCTTTTTGTTTCTCTTTTTTGCCCTTTTTCTAAAAACATTGACCCTTTTTGCCAATAATTCCTTTTTCCTCATTTTTGTCCATTTTTTTAAGTTCTTTTTGACACTTTTATCTAAAATTTGTCGATTCTTTGACCATTTCTAATCGCTTTTCATTCAAATGAGCCACCTTTAGCCCAATGTTGTAAAGTAGCACACGTGCTAACACACTATACTGGGTTACCAATGTAATTGTGATATCCATATCAAATAAAGGGAATCAATCAATAAATAACACTTGTTTCCTTTTTTCCTACATTCTTCCTCTTTCTGTTCCACATTTTTGCCCTTTTTCACTGTTGTTTGCCACTTTTTGCTCATTTTAGCTACTTTTAGCCATTTCATACCACCTGTTTCCTCTTTTTTACCACTCTTGACTGTTTTAGACCCATTTTAGTCACTTTTCACTCTTTTATTGCCATGTTTTTGCCACTTTTGGACCATTTTTTACCACTTGTTATTCATTTTTCATCACTTTACTCATCAACTCTTTGTTTACCTTTGTCAAATGGCTGGCTGTGATTGGCTGATCACCATTCAATCAATCTAACTGGATCAATACATAATCAACAATCAATTCCTCTGTAAAAAGTGAGGGAGATGATTTTTAGTTTTAATTAAAGTGGATGATGTAAAAAAGACAATTATTCTGAAATGTGTTGGTTTCTGAACCACTTTATTGTTGATGTAACAAAGATCTTAGAACTCTCACATTAATAAATAAATGACTTTGATCACCGTGCTTTCCTTTTGTTGTCATAGTGGAATAGTTTTTGTAACGTTACACAACAGATGGATTCACTCAGAAAACAATATACAGATATATATATATATTTATATTATTTATACAGTATATATATAATCTGCCGTGCTAAAAATATTGACCCCCCAAAAGTATTAGTATTTATTACTAACACACAACTACAGAGATTACACCGAACTAGAAAAAAAACAAAAATAATAATTTCCTGAAGATAATGTGACGATGAAACACATGCTGAACTCTGCATGAAGGAATGATTTTTTAACAGAAATAAAACATTATTTTTTACAGAAATAAGTGAAATATATTTTAAAATGTTTGTTTAAACAGATTAAAATATATATTGTTCAGTTGATGTTTCATAGTTTTTTTTTACTTTATTAATATAGTTTAAGTGAAGGCACAACACGTTTTTTTTAAAGAAAAAAAACTTCATTCACATTGTTCCATCATTACAAGGTTTCAAACAGATTTAAATTAAACTTTAGCCTCGAGGTGTGGAAATATATTAAAATGTGAATGACTATTAATAATAATAATAATAATAATAATAATAATAATAATAATAATAATAATGGTAAAAAGTAAATATTTCAGGGTTTTAAAAAGTTAAAATCTAATTCATCATCTCTTCCTTTAAAAAAAAAAAAAAAAAAAAAGGCACTTCCACTACGTTCTTAGCGTGCTAGCACCATAGCAACAGCATAAAGCATGATTAATGTTGCCAAAACAAACAAACTATGGATCCTATACATAAACTGAATAGATATTATATAAGTTAAGGATACATTTCTCACTAGAAATGTCATCAAAACAAAGCTAAAGCCACAATCTCTCTTAATATTGCTGTTTACAAAGGGTTGACAGGTGGTCATGTGACCTGACGTGACGTGTAGGAACACATTTAAATGTGAAGGAATATAAATAAAAATATTGATAATAATGAAAAAACAAAGCAAGAAAATATTTACAACATCCAATCGCCCTGTGCGTGGATATTTATCTGCTTTTGGTTTGACGTTTTTTGGCGTATATAAACCAGAATGTACCAGAAAAAATACAGATGGTTTAGATAAACCGAATGGATATTATGAAAGTCAAGGGTACATTTCTCACTAGAAATGTCATCAAAACTATTCTAAAGCCACAATATATCTTGAAATAAAGCAATTTGCCACTAAAAAATAGAGATTTCTGCTGTTGTTTTTGATGAGTCAGCAGTGACGTGACCTGACTTCAGCCCGTTGAATTTTGTGCAGTTAATGCACGACAATACATCGTGCTGTTATTGCATGAAGACAACACTTTATTCATGCTCTAATAGCATGAAATAATAGATATACTGTTGTGGTGCTAATGCATGAACATCTGTGAGACTGGGTTGATTTAAAGCTGCAGGTTGTTCTGGCTGCACCAGGACACCAGTCGGTCTGTCTCCACCTGTAGGTGGACTCGTCTCCATCAGAGATGAGTCCATGATGGTCGTGTCGTCCACAAACTTCAGGAGTTTGACCACCTGGTGAGAGGAGGAGCAGATGTTGGTGAACAGGGAGAAGATCAGAGGAGAAAGACCACAGTCCTGAGGAGATCCAGTGCTGATGGTCCAGGAAGCAGAGATGGTTTTTCCCAGCTTCACGTGCTGCTTCCTGTCAGACAGGAAGTCTGTGATCCACCTGCAGGTGGAGTAGTTATGATCATAAACAGACTATTTATTATTAATGTAGGTTTTGTTTCAGATTTATTTGAATAAAAAGTTATTTCCTCCATGTTGAGCTACTTTTTTCCTCCACCTGGTTTTACTGGATCCCAAGCTGATGATATTTGAACCAAAAACATCTGGACCAAACACGTAAATTTCAACTCACAGCATATGAAAAGTAATCCTTGGTTACACATATTTAAATATACATTTCCATACAATACATCTGAACCAAATATTTCCAGTATCTGAATCAAAGGGAAAATCAGATCCTTGTGATCAGGTGCAAATGAGGAAAATCATCAAAGAAAGAAGGATATTTTCTGTTGTCATGGTGACTGGCTTATTTCAGTTATATTTTATCAGAGAACAAAAGGTTTGAAATGTTTCCCTATCCTGACTCTCACAATGTGACGTCCAACTGCAGTGAAGGACCAGAGGAAAGTGGACATTGTGGGGACATGATAGCAGACATTACAGTCTGGACGACCTTCAGCGCTCTCTTCTCTGTGGTTGGATGTCCTGCTTGTGCTGCTGTTCTCTGGGAGTTGTTCAAAAGACACAAAAGAGGAAACTATGTCACCCCTAATGATGTCTTCATGCTCAACATCACCATCATGGACCTGCTCTTCTTGTTGTTCATCCCTCTTGGGTTGTTTAACTTCCTTTTCTGGCTTTTCCAGCCTGTCCAGATGTGGAGTGACTTTCTGTATGATTTAAACCTGACTGGACGACCTCTCCTCACGGCCTGCATGTGTTTTGACTCCTACCTGGCAGTGGTCCACCCAGTCTTTTATCACACCCACAGGAGTCCAACTGTTGGCATCCTCATGGCTGCTGCATTGTGGGCCATCACTTTAGCTAAAGGAACCATTAACACAGTCATAGATGAGCTGAACCACAGTCCCTGGACCATGTTTATGTACGCCCCACTTTTTTCCACTCTCTATCTCGGTACTATCTACCATCTACAAATGTCACGATGTTCATGTCATCATGAAATACATGAACATTGAGCACAAAAAGAAAGAGTGGTTCATTATCCGCCTTGTTGTTGCCGGAAGAAAAAGCGTAAATGACGTTCTCCATGCGTCTGGTTGGCTAAACACGTGACTTTAACTGTATTGCTGGGAGAGCGACAGCAATTATCTGACGTCATGTCATGTTGGATTTTCTGCAGATACACTTTTTAAGTTTTTGGTTGAAATGTCATGACAGAAATTAAGATAATTAATTTAACGAAATAACCAAAGAATGACGGGCAGTGCTGACCCTAACCTCTCTGGTGCCCTAGGACTGATTTTATTTTGGCCCTCTTATATTTTTATACCATGTATTTGACATTTACATTATTGTTATATTATTATTATCAGAATAATTTCTAACACTTACATAGTGGTCTTCACCATATCCACAAAGATGCTTTACATGAGGAGAAAATATGAGCAAAATTACTTTTTTGACATTTTATTTACTTATGATAAAAATGTTTCACATACACATATAAAAGAACACAAACAAGTAAATAAAAGCTAATTTAAATATCTTAGTAATTAATATTATTAAAGTAAAGCATTGCAGAAAAACAAGATACAGATTAAAGATTATTATTTTTAATTTAAATACTTGTGACTACAATGTTTTACTATAATTCATTATGTGAAAAGATGAAAAACTTCCAGATTTAATATAATATTACTTAAATTTCAGTGATGAACACACATTAATATAAACAATTACAGTTCACAGAGGTATTGCACAAATAAACTATTTAGTAAAAATAATGTCATTTTCTGGTGGTGATTTATAAACAGCTTTAACCAACACAAGCTAAAAAAGCTCCATTCATTATATGAGGAGAGATTTGTCTCAGAAATATTCACTAATACATAAGGAGCCCTGGAGGTGACATGGATAAAAAAAAATGATCTCGAACTGTGACTCAAAGGTAGGGTTGGTAACTATCTCCAGATACACTTTTCAAGTTTTTGGTAGAAATGTTCATTGTGTCCAGACAGATGTGAAGATCTTATGAATTCTGAAAAAGGAACGAAGAAAATCTGTCAACTGTAGCGTCTGTAAATCAGCAATAACTGCGACCAATGGGATTTTCACGGTTCGTTTTTTTTCAACCAATCACGTCTCCTGGTCTTCCTGCTCGTTCACGGCCCCGTGCGTGCACGAGCGTACATTAAAAACGTCACCGTTGTTAGCGGAAGCCCGGAAGTAGACAACAGAATGGCGGAGAAAGTAGCTATTCCACGTTTACTGGTAACGTCTTGCCCTGCTAAGAAGGGCAAAAAAAGAAAGACGTTTTTAGAAAAAGCTGCAAAAAAGAGGTCTTTTGATTTAGCGAGAGGAAAGACAAAAATCTGCATCGGAACATCTTTTGAACGATGGCGACAATTGAAGGAGGACAAGGGCCTGAAAACTGATGCTATGGTTGCTGAATTACTTTTGGACAGGTAAGGTTGTTTTGTTGCCTGGGTGATTGAGTTATCTTTTAAAATAGTGGAAGCAATTCAAGCTATTTGTCATATTAGCCAGATGTTAACGTTAGCGATACATGTCGCAAAGTATTTCTGTTGTTGGATTAGCCCGATGCTACTGTTGATTCTCTTAGTGCGAGCTAGTTTAGCAGCTACAGTGTGTACAGTATACATCTGTGCGTGTTTGAGCGTGTGTGTTGTGTTTGCTTTCAGCAGGGCGGTCAACAGCTGTAATGTAGGATATTTGTGATTCTTTTTAGCTATAACTGTGCTCCGTCGACTTCAACGCCGTGGAAGGACTCACTTGTGAGACTACATAACCCCGCTGTGTCAACTGTTGCTCCCGAGTCACTGTCTGAGAGGTGCGTGTAACTTTAGGCTGATATGAACATGTGTTGTATTACCATGCTATCGAACATTCTTCCTAACTTGTCGTTTGTTCTACGTGCATCACGCTATTACTAAATGTATATGCCGATAGTGTGTGGGGTGTGTGGGGGGAGGGGGTTGGGGGAGATCTGTACGTAAGGCAAGGGGGGGAGGGGGGATCTTATGTTGTACTCTGTGTCATCCAGATGAGAGAGCCCTAGATTGTCTTCCAGGCTCTCCTTTGAACTCGTTTTATTTCCTGCAGGCATTCTGCTGCATTAAAAAATAATGCATTTCAAATCAAGTTTAACATATGCTGATTACTTTCTGTAATTCTGTCATTTTCACAGAGATGATAATTTCTCCGTTGCTGGAGTCCAGGAGTTAGACATTAGTGGTCCCGAAGAGACAGCTCTTCAGCAATTGGATTCAAGGTATGGTAATTATAATTATAATTTTTTTCCATTTGTTTAAAAAAAATGCACGCTGCTTTACTTGCATCACAGTAACATGTCATAATATCCCTCAATTATTGTTCTTTGCCTGTGTATTCAGTATGCCGTCCCAGGACCTAAACGTTGAGGTTGGAGCTGATGAATTTAATGACATTTGGCCATAAGTGGAAAATAAATAAATGCACCAAAGTTGTTTACATTTTTGAGGTGTGTTTATGTAATGACAAAATAAATGGTCAAGGTGAAGGTTGTTAATAACATAATTGAAAACTCATCCTATTGTTCACGGTTAGGTTATTTAGATGTATTCCTAAGATTGTTATACTTTCTGTTTTTCCAGATATTGCAGGTTGTTTAATAAAAAATCCAAGAAGTGGAGCCTCTACACAGTAAAAGAAGACAAAGACTGGCTACATCCCAGACCTCCAGAGTGCAATCCTTAGGAAAAGGTTGTCTGCTGTGGGAGGGTTGCCACGGACCATAACAAGGAGGCCTGACGATCCCCGTCAATATGGGGTTCTGTCAGGTGTCCCTGCTCCAGCCACCCAGGACCTGTTGCAGATGCAACTGAGCAGAGGGCGAGGTGAGTTGACTTATTTTGTAAGTTGATTATAAAGTACTAATATGCTTATGTGAGAAAGCTAATTAAAAATCTATTTCACATAATATTATAATATTTATACCAGGTCTACTTGTACATATTTTACAGCTCTAATAAACTAAAGAATTTGTATAAACATAGCTGATGAACAACTGAAACTGTAATGACTTTTTGTTATGGAGTGAAATACAATAGAAATGGTGTGGTTTGTCTATCAAATGCAGTAACTGTCAGATATGTAATTCTGATGTTCTTTCTAAAGGTGAACCACTGCCGAAACAATAAGTTCCCACAGTGGACGACGCTGCCACATACAGAGCCTCACCTGCCGACCAACACTTCATGTGTATTGCCTTTGTTAATTCCATTGTTTTTGCAGGATGAAAGTTGTATGAAGTGTATGTGATGTTTCTTTTTTATAATAAAAATTGTACGTGTACACATTTGTTATCATTACTAGTAAGGAGATTCAAAATGTTATAGCTTGATTGTAGATGCTTTTTGTTCAAGCAAATGCCAAAATACTATATAAAAATGTGTAAATACAGCTACTTCTTCTGTAATGATAATAGATAAAACAAAAAAAACAACACCTTGCTCAGTGCAGGGCTGTCATATTTACACATTTATTTACACTTGTCATAATGGAAACATTATTGCACTCTTCCAGGGATGTAACCCGTATAATGTCCCAGTAGATCTGGAAAGCAATCTCTGATTTGTGGCAATCCTCCTTTGACTTCGGCCACGTCTCCTCTGACTCCACGATGTACTTGGCTCCGGACTGTAATCAGGGTCAGAGGCATAAAACCTCTCACCTTCTGAACTCTAAAAGAGAAATAAGAAATTATATCAAACATTTAGGCTTTTCGTCAATGATTATAACTGAACAAAAAATGTATCTGTAATTGCTGTAGACATGACATTATTTTTCCCAGCTCTATTACATCTATTGAATTAAAAAAAAAAACAATATTAGATTAGATATGCTCTATTTTATTTCAGGCAGGGAAAATACAATTCCAGTTGTATTACAGAAAGAAAAGAAAAGCAGCACTCGGGTGAAAAAAATATATAAATACAGAATATTAAATATAAAAAAGAAACCAGAATGTACATAAATAAATAATAATAAAAAAGGTTTCTACAGACTACAGCTATACTCCTCTCTCTGTCTGTTATATTATCCCTGACTGGTAATTAGGCAAAAAGTGGCACTAAAAAGAAACAATAAGAAATGAAAACAACACTAAAAATAATAATTATAGACACGCAGAAAAGTAAGATGTTGTAAGGGAAACTGAATAACAAGGTGAAAATGAATACGGTGCCAAATAAATGAAAATAATGATTATAATAAAATAAATGAGGTAAAAGATGTATTACTTATGTTCTAGGACAGTGGCAGACCAGCTGATCGATACTCTGAGTAATGGTAAAGAAAAACTCATTATAATAAACCTTTGTTTTCAGGAGGACTACAACTTGGGGACGAATGTCGCCCTCCTTCTAAACGCTTTACTACCGTGTAACCTAATGCTAACATGCTAGCTTGGCCGCCACCGTTGATAGTAAATTAGTCACTTTTTTAACATATAAAATGATAAAGTATATCTTACCGCTGAATGCGACATCATACACTTGGCTGAGGTCTGCTTCTGCGTGCGCGTTCATGTGAGTGAGGGGGGGTGGCTTCAGAGGAAGCACAGGGGGGAGGGGGAGTCGGAAGGCGGAGCTGTCGGAGCATGCTACATCGAAATCAAGCTAGGTTTAGAAAGTTACCGACCCTGCCTTTAACAAATAAATGACTTTGATCACCATGCTTTCCTTTTGTTGTTATATTGGAATAGTTTTTGTAACGTTACACAACAGATGGATTCACTCAGAAAACAACATACGGATATATATATATATATATTTATACAGTATATATATAATCTGCTGTGCTAAAAATATTGACCCCCTAAATATAACCTTTTTGTTTTAGTATTTATTACTAACACACAACTACAGAGATTACACTGAACTAGAAAAATAACTTTTTTTTTTAGAGAAATAAGTGAAATATCTTTTAAAATATAGCTTGTTTAAACAGATTAAAATATATATTGTTCAGTGCATGTTTAATAGTTTTTTTTTTACTTTATTAATATAGTTTAAGTGAAGGCACAACACGTTTTTTTTAAAGAAAAAAAACTTTATTCACATTGTTCCATTATTACAAGGTTTCAAAAAGTTTTAAATTAAACTTTAGCCTCGAGGTGTGGAAATATATTCAAATGTGAATGACTATTAATAATAAATTCAGGGTTTTAAAAAGTAAAAAGCCTAATTCAACATCTCCTCCTTTAAAAAAAAAAAAAAAAAAAAAAAAAAAACATCACTTCCGGTACGTTCTTAGCGTGCTAGCACCATAGCAACAGCATAAAGCATGATTAATGTTGCCAAAACAAACAAACTATGGATCCTATACATAAACTGAATAGATATTATATAAGTTAAGGATACATTTCTCACTAGAAATGTCATCAAAACAAAGCTAAAGCCACAATCTCTCTTAATATTACTGTTTACAAAGGGTTGACAGGTGGTCATGTGACCTGACGTGACGTGTAGGAACACATTTAAATATGAAGGAATATAAATAAAAATATTGATTATAATGAAAAAACAACATCCAATCACCCTGTGTATGGATATTTATCAGCTTTTGGTTTGACATTTTTTGGCCTCTATATACAGTAGGTTGTCATAGCAACCACAGAATGTACCGGAAAAAATACAGATAGTTTACATAAACCAAATGGATATTATGAAAGTTAAAGGTACATTTCTCACTAGAAATGTCATCAAAACAATTCTTAAGCCACAATCTATCTTCAAATAAAGCAATTTGCCATTGTTTTTGATGAGTCAGCAGTGACGTGACCTGATTTCAACCTGTTGAATTTTGTGCAGTTAATGCACGACAATACATCGTGCTGTTATTGCATGAAGACAACACTTTATTCATGCTCTAATAGCATGAAATAATAGATATACTGTTGTGGTGCTAATGCATGAACATCTGTGAGACTGGGTTGATTTAAAGCTGCAGGTTGTTCTGGCTGCACCAGGCCACCAGTCGGTCTGTCTCCACCTGTAGGTGGACTCGTCTCCATCAGAGATGAGTCCATGATGGTCGTGTCGTCCACAAACTTCAGGAGTTTGACCACCTGGTGAGAGGAGGAGCAGATGTTGGTGAACAGGGAGAAGATCAGAGGAGAAAGACCACAGTCCTGAGGAGATCCAGTGCTGATGGTCCAGGAAGCAGAGATGGTTTTTCCCAGCTTCACGTGCTGCTTCCTGTCAGACAGGAAGTCTGTGATCTACCTGCAGGTGGAGTAGTTATGATCATAAACAGACTATTTATTATTAATGTAGGTTTTGTTTCAGATTTATTTGAATAAAAAGTTATTTCCTCCATGTTGAGCTACTTTTTTCCTCCACCTGGTTTTACTGGATCCCAAGCTGATGATATTTGAACCAAAAACATCTGGACCAAACATGTAAATTTCAACTCACAGCATATGAAACGTAATCCTTGGTTACACATAATTAAATATACATTTCCATACAATACATCTGAACCAAATATTTACAGTATCTGAATCAAAGGGAAAATCAGATCCTTGTGATCAGGTGCAAATGAGGAAAATCATCAAAGAAAGAAGGATATTTTCTGTTGTTATGGTAACTGGCTTATTTCAGTTATATTTTATCAGAGAACAAAAGGTTTGAAATGTTTCCCTATCCTGACTCTCACAATGTGACGTCCAACTGCAGTGAAGGACCAGAGGAAAGTGGACATTGTGGGGACATGATAGCAGACATTACAGTCTGGACGACCTTCAGCGCTCTCTTCTCTGTGGTTGGATGTCCTGCTTGTGCTGCTGTTCTCTGGGAGTTGTTCAAAAGACACAAAAGAGGAAACTATGTCACCCCCAATGATGTCTTCATGCTCAACATCACCATCATGGACCTGCTCTTCTTGTTGTTGACAGTTGACGTGGATATTTCTTTAAGACACACCACTACGTGGCCCATGCACGGGCTTAAAAGCCCCAGGTGTGCATGCAATCACCGATTCACATTGATTGGAACGGTTTCCGAGCGGCCTCGTGGTGGAGAGATAGTCTCTCCACTCAGAGAACCAAGGTTACCACGTAACCGAACGTTCTCTATCGTATCGAGACTATCTCTCCACCCAGTTACATATTCCATATGTACGGGGACCCTGTAAGACACACCGCGAGGAGACTGAGGTGACAGAGCAACGCACCCCTCTAGTACCCCCCCCGGGGTCCCCGACCCTGGTAATCGAATAAGACGTCACCGCCACCAGAGTGTTCCAACAGTGCACGTGAACAATGACACCCAAAATCATGCTATGTACATAATACACATACACATACGTGGGCTCCCGCCAGACGCATGTGCCTACCCCCAGCCGAGGCGCCAGACGCTGCTCCCGGTATAGCCAACCCTGCCAGACGCAAGGGTCGGGCGTATATGTATGGAGGGGTAGCCGGACGGCCTGCTTTCCCGCTAGGCCCACGGATAAGAAAAACCAGGCCACCTCTAGCTCACCATCGCAGGGGCGTAAAAGAGAGACCCTGGTCACTTTGGACTAGTACCCAGCACAAATTCCCCAAAGGAGGTGCCGGTAGCCATATTAAGGCTGTAAAACCTTGCAAAGGTGGACGGACTCGCCCACGTAGCGGCCGCACACACTTCGGAGTGGACCTCTTGTGGAGTGCGCCCGTACCCCTCCCGGAGCCGGAGCGCCGGAGTCTGTGTAAGCCCGTTGGATCGTTTCCACGATCCAGTGCGACAGCCTGGATTTAGACACCGGCTGACCTAGGCGCCGGGGCTGAAAACAAACAAAAAGCTGGTCAGTCTTCCTGACCGCACCAGTTCGCTCAATGTACACCTTAAGCGCCCTGATCGGGCATAGCCTCGACCCGTCCTGCGCCCCCTCATCCCTGTCCCGGGAGGGGCGGAGGGACATTAACTCTACTGGCTGGTTTAGGTGAAAGTCCGAGAGCACCTTCGGCAAGAACGCAGGATTTGGGCGTAAGAGCACACCCGCACCGCCAGGCAGGAATCTACAGCAGCTCTCGTGCATCGACAGAGCCTGTAGTTCTCCGACCCTCCGCGCTGATGCCACCGCTATGAGAAACGCCGTCTTCAGTGACAGCCATTTCATGTCCACCGTTTCCAGGGGCTCGAAGGGTCCCAGCCGCAAGGCAGCCAGCACCAGCTTCAGGTCCCACGTCGGGACAGCCAACCTTCTACAGGGGGCGAGCCTAGCAGGACCTTTCAGGAACCGTGAGACGAGGACGCAGTCAACCTCGGCCAACTTGTTATCGCCAACACGAGCGGCCTTGATTGCAGCCACCATCCCCCTAAGCGTGGAAGGTGATCTCCCTGCCTTGAGCAGCTCCTGTAGATACCGGAGTATCTCGGGGGCCGAGCAGGTCAGCGCATCAGCCCGATTCAGCCTACACCATGATGAGAAGAGGTCCCAGCGGTATGAATAGGCTGCTCTAGTCGATGGTGCTCGAGCGCCCTGAATGGTCCGGACCACCGACCGGGCTAACCCCATGCCCAACAGGCTGGCCCTCTCAGGGGCCAGGCCCAGAGCCTGAGCCCCAGGGGAAAGGGATGGAACAGGGTCCCCTGCGCCTGACTCAGGAGGTCCCGGCGAGCTGGAAGTTCCCATGGACTCCCGTCCAGGAGAGGGGCCAATCCCGAGAACCACATCATGCGTGGCCAGTTGGGAGCCACCAAGATTAGCCTCACCTCCTCCACCTGGGCCCTCAGCAGCAGGGTGGGAAGGAGACCGAAAGGGGGGAAAGCATACAGCAGCCCCGGGGGCCATTGGTGTGCCATGGCATCGACGCCCAGCGGGGGGTCGTCCCTCCCCACGGAAAAGAACAACGGGCAGTGCGTGTTGTTCCGGGATGCAAACAGGTCGGCGACAGCCCTGCCGAACCGACCTCAAATCTCCTCGGCTACTTCCGGGTGCAGTCGCCACTCTCCCGGGGCCGGGCCCCCCCTGGAGAGCAGGTCCGCCCCCAGGTTCACCATCCCAGGCACATGCATGGCTCTGAGTGACAGGAACCTCGTGCCTGCCCATGTCCACAGACTGTGTGCCACCCTGCAAAGGCCCGGGGAACCCAGGCCCCCTTGCCTGTTGATGTAAGCTGCCGCCGCTGTGCTGTCCGTTCTCACGAGTACGTGACGGCCCTGCAAGCTGAGTTCGAAGTGCCGAAGAGCCAAAAAGATGGCCCTCAGCTCCAAGACATTGATATGCCGGGCCAGCCAGGCACCAGTCCAGCTTCCGCTGGCACCTTCGCCTTCGTGGACCGCGCCCCATCCCGTCAGGGATGCATCTGCAGAGATCACCTGGCGGTGGAGCATGGGACCCAGCAAACTCCCTTTGGCAATGTTGGTCGGTGTATCCCACCATGTTAGGGCTGAACGCAGTCTCCTGGTGACCCCCACTTTGGCACGCAGGTGCCTCTTTGGACAGAGCCCCCAGAAAAAGAGGCACCTCTGTACTGGGCGCATGTGCAGGAGTGCCAGCGGCACCACCTGCACGGATGCCGCCATAAGGCCCAGGAGGCGAAGACAAAGCCTCCATGTAACCCTGGCTCCCAGCGAAAACCAGGAGAGGCAGATCCTGAGGGATTCCTGCCTTTCCCAAGTCAGTGTCACTAACCCAGTCCTGGCATCCAACCACATGCCCAGGAACTGGATGGCCTGTGCCGGCTGTAGACTGCGCTTCTTTTTGTTGATCCGCAGTCCCAGACTTGTGATGTGTGCCAGTAAGACTGTGAGATGGCGGCGACACCGCTTCTCCGTCTGTGCACATATTAGCCAGTCGTCCAGGTAGTTCATCACCCGGAGACCCAGGCAACGCAGAGGCCCCAAAACCGCATCCATACATCGGGTGAAGGTGCGGGGGGCCAAAGAGATTCCGAAGGGGAGGACGCAGAACTCAAAGGTTCTGCCTTCGAAGGCAAACCTGAGGAACCGCCTGTGCCCTTCCCAGATCGGTATTTTAAAATAGGCATCCTCCAGGTCGACGGTAGCAAACCAGTCGCCTACCTGGACAGCCTGCTTCACTCCCGGTATGGTCAGCATCTTGCATTTCAGAGGCCGGAGGAACTTGTTCAGCCCTCTGAGGTCTAATATTGGCCGGAGGGTACCATCCCGTTTCGGGATGAGGAAATAACGGGAATAAAACCCCGCCTGACGGTTCTCCCTCCCCACCTCCCGGATGGCCTTCTTCTCGAGGAGAGGGGAGACCTCTGAACGCATAGCCCCTCTGTGCTGCAGGTCTGTGATTACAGAAAATACAGCCAACCTAGTCACAGGAGGGGTGCGCAAGAACTGTAACCGGTAGCCCTGGGTCATTGTAGAAACGACCCAGGGGTCTGCCCTCAGATCCTCCCACGCTGCACGGACCCCCTGAGGACAGGGTCCGGTGTGGGGGGGCATAGCGTCAGGACTGAGGCTGAGGCTGGGGTGGCCTCTGGCCGCCGCTGCCTCGTCTCCCCCTCTTAAACTTACCTGACCTGCCCGCCTCTAGCCGGCCCCTCAAATCCCCCTGACTCCAGTCAGGCTGAGGAGGTTTTGGCGGTGGTCGGGGTCCCGGCTCCGTTTCAGGAGCCTGCCGTCCCGGCTCTTTCAGGGAGCCTGCGACTTCTCGGGCGCAGCGGCGGGCTTCCTGCCGCCTGCTGGAGCATGCCGCTGCTCCCGGCCCGAACATTGCCTACGGGCAGTTTGAGGAGGCAGGCCCTGTCGTCCGGCTGCAGCATGGACTGCGACAACCACAGGTGGCGTCTGACCGTCCAGAGACCCGATATGGCTTTTCCCGCCGCCTCGGCCTGCTTCCTCATCAGTTTTGAGAGAAGTGAGGAGGACCTGCTGCAGCTTCCTCCAACAGAAGGTCGTCACTGCACCCCTCCTTCAAACCGTTGAATCAGATGGCGTTGATACAGGGCCAATATGGCCCCCGTATTGCCAAGCTGAGTCTGGACCGCCATGGCACATGCATTTTGGTGAGTAGTGCGTCCATGTCCTGCAGTTTTTACTGGGGCAACTACTTCTCCCGAGCACCGATTGCGACGGTGACACCAAAGCCGCTAAAGCCTGGTCCACCGGAGGTAAGGCCCACAGCCAATATTCACTGTACAGTCTTATCTTAGTGCTGTATGTAACATTACTGGTGGTGTTACTTTGAGGGTCAGTAACTATCAAGGCTATTGTCTGCATCTGTAGGGACGAGGAAACGCTGAAAAACTCTAATACAACCATTTTCAAGTCCATGTACATCCATCGTATGAATGTAGTGTGTGAGTGAGTGTTGGTGGTGGTCAGAGGGACCGATGGTTCACTATGGTAGCCTCACTTCTGTCAGTCTGCCCCAGGGCAGCTGTGGCTACAATAGTAGCTTACCACCACTGTGTGTGGAGTGAAAGAATGATGCACATCAATGTAAAGAGCTTTGAGTGTCTATGAAAAGCACTAAATAAAATCTAATACATTAATATTA
This sequence comes from Gouania willdenowi, assembly GCF_900634775.1. Classification (NCBI taxonomy): domain Eukaryota; kingdom Metazoa; phylum Chordata; class Actinopteri; order Blenniiformes; family Gobiesocidae; genus Gouania; species Gouania willdenowi. The sequence goes on along the minus strand of NW_021144929.1, from coordinate 28,096 downwards.
TTATTATCCACAGGTATCCATGAAGTTACCGTAGTATTGTAGTTGTTGTTAATGAATTCAACCAGGACTCTAAGCTATGCTTTATGACGACTGTGTCCTCTAGAACTAAAGTATCATCTTTACCTGTCCGTCACTCATGTTAAAGTTGTGCCAACTAGCAAACAAATTATTAATATCTTTATATTTTAACTCACTTTCAAAGTTAAAATCAATAAACAGATGAATATCCAGCACTGTGGATGATGTCATTGTGATAAACTCTGACCCAGAACCAGTCTCTGTAACTCACAGTGTGAGATAATAAGTAAGTTACACTACGAGATAATTAAGTCACAGTTCGAGATCATTTTTTTTTTCATCCATGTCACCTCCAGGGCTCCTTATGTATTAGTGAATATTTCTGAGATAAATCTCTCCTCATATAATGAATGGGGCTTTTTTTTTTTTAGCTTGTGTTGATTAAAGCTGTTTATAAATCACCACCAGAAAATGACACTATTTTTACTAAACAGTTTCTTTGTGCAATACTTCTGTGAACTGTAATTGTGTAAATTAATGTGTGTTCATTACTGAAATTTAAGTAAGATTATATTAAATCTGGAAGTTTTGCATCTTTTTACATAATGAAATATAGTAAAACATTGTAGTCACAAGTATTTAAATTAAAAATAATATTTGATGAGCCAACCCATCACTATCTATCTATCTTTAATCTGTATCTTGTTTTTGTGCAATGCTTTACTATAATAATATTAATTACCAAGATATTTAAATTAGCTTTTATTTACTTGTTTGTGTTCTTTTATATGTGTATGTGAAACATTTTTTATCACAAGTAAATAAAATGTCAAAAAAGTAATTTTGCTCATATTTACTCCTCATGTAAAGCATCTTTGTGGATATGGTGAAGACCACTATGTAAGTGTTAGAAATGAATCTGATAATAATAATATAACAATAATGTAAATGTCAAATACATGGTATAAAAATATAAGAGGGCCAAAATAAAATCTGTCCTAGGGCACCAGAGAGGTTAGGGTCAGCACTGCCCGTCATTCTTTGATTATTTCGTTAAATTAATTATCTTAATTTCTGTCATGACATTTCAACCAAAAACTTAAAAAGTGTATCTGCAGAAAATCCAACATGACATGACGTCAGCTAATTGCTGTCGCTCTCCCAGCAATACAGTTAAAGTCACGTGTTTAGCCAACCAGACGCATGGAGAACGTCATTTACGCTTTTTCTTCCGACAACAACAAGGCGGATAATGAACCACTCTTTCTTTTTGTGCTCAATGTTCATGTATTTCGTGATGACATGAACATCATGACGTTTGTAGATGGTAGATAGTACAGAGATAGAGAGTGGAAAAAAGCAATCGCCAGTGGGGCGTTTACTATCCGTCGGGACAGTGGGACATTAGCCAATTATAGCCGATACAAACCATGGGACACAACCACAGAGGCTTTTATTTTCTATAATAACCCCATGGAATCAGCTGTACGTTCCAGCCAACACTGATGTTTCGTTGACGATAACCGAGGCGAGTAGGTCCCCTATGAGACCCCAGCCTCAGAAGCGAGACGGCAGGTGCGAGCTGGCTGGGTGGGGGGCTCTATCGGTGGTGTGCTTCCCTTGGTGACATTGTCAATGCACAATGCTGTAAAGTGCCATTCATATTGTAACAGACTAGGTCCTATGTTACTGAGTTATGTTCCACGTGTAGTTTATTCAATGTTTAACAGGTGTTGTGGTTTCCCATGGAATTTGAAGTATCGTTACGTGCAGCTTTCTCTGCCAATGTTCGTCTTTGTTTACATGTGTTCTGTGTGTTGATTGGCTGGGAGGCTGGGGAAGGGTGGGCGTCAGCAGAGAATGAGGGGTACATGATGTTTTAACGACTTCCATTAAAGGCTCAAAATCTTTGATAACAGCTCGAGTCACGTCATTACAATACAGTATAAAACACACGGCCTCACTAACATTACATTTTCACATTGTCATTGCCACAAATTATCGTCCCGCGGGCCGTGAGAATGAGACCTCTGATGTAGAGGATGTTCTCAGTCACAGCTTCTGTCTGTGGTATGACACTGACACTATTTAATAAGAGCGTTTAAAGCCATGAATATAATGAAAAAAGGGAATGGACGGAGGCATAAACATGGTTTCATCAGACGGGTGATACTAAGACCTGGACATGCGTCCCCCCCATACTGCTGCACAGGCTGTAATATCACCAAGTTTATCATTGGAACCATTTTTAGAGCTACTATCTTTACCAGGAAGCGACAATTTATTCCTGGTTTTTGTTTTACTGGACTTTATTTACTGGTGATTAGTTTCTCTTCTGCTCCGTGGACCAAAGTGTGTTACTGTTGAGCTGTTGCTTCATTACAACAATCCAAATAAAGGTGAAAACACTTCTCATGTGTGGTCTTCTGTGTTACAACCAACAATAACATGTTGAATGTGTGTTTTTTCCAATAGACGTGATACGTCATGTTCGCCCCCTGTCCAATCACAGCCTTCCCAACCCCCAGACCTAAAGTGGAATTAAATAAAGCTGAATAAACCGGTTTTCCATGTAAACCTCAGTTCTGGAATTACTGTAAACATGAAGCAGAATGATTTAATGCAGAATAACTCATTCTGAATTAAAAAAACATCATGTAACCGTGGCTACTGAGGAGTTTAGAACAACCGTTGATATGCCGGGGAAGAACTCAAAGGAAGACCTCAAAGAGCAGAATTTCAGAAGATGACATCACAAAGCAGAACTTCAAAGGAAGAAATTAAAACGTAGAACTCCACAAAAAAGAACAAAAGACAGAAATTGAAAGGCAGAGCTCATAGAGCAGATACTTACTCAGGAGAAAAAAAACAGAGTGTGAAAGCCCAAAGCTGCAGATAGGAGAGAATAGGAAACATCTGGAACAGCCCCTGATTCAAAGAAAGACTAATACGTCCCAGAATTAACATCCTTCCCTAAGCTACTCTTAAACGGTAAATCTCATACCATCTTTTGGCACAGAGGACAATCTATCAAGTCAATTATGATTACAATTGAATCACAATTATTTATTTTTTTTTGCCTCAAAAATTCAATTGCACTTACAGTACGTTATCATTTACTTTACAATTATTCAGAAATACTGAGCCTGAAATAGATAACCTAATAAAAGTTAACTTTTCTCTTGTGTTAGCTTTCTGTTAGCATCTCATATGATAACAGGTCTTAAGTCAGCTGTAAAATACACTTTTAAAATGGTAAAATGTGGGAAAGCTTGATATAAACATTTTAATAATATTTTAACTACATATGTGTAGAACATGTTCACCAGTTTAGCATTAAATAATTGACTTTTTTATAGAATTTTAAAGGCAATTACAATTACAAAGTAAATTATCTGAACGCAACTAGAATTTAATGAGATTATGACAGCAACAGATTTTTAAAATTACAATTACAATTATAACTACACCATCTTTGTAATTAATTATCAATTACATGATTACAATTATTACTGACACCAACCCTGCTCAGAAGCTGCCAGCTAATAATGATAATCTACTTATAATATGTTTTCTTGTGTTTCAGGTTGTTTACCAAAGCAGTGACAGTGCATCAGTCATGAAGAGTGGAAATAAGATTGTCATGGATCAGTCCATGAGGAGAGAAACTGACCCCCAACCACCTGCTGATGAGTGGTTAGATATCTTTAGAAATGGTGTGCTACTGAAAAAGGTGCTGCAGGCTGGAGGAAGAAGAGACAGTAGGCCACAACCTGGACAGATTGTGAAGATTCATCTAATAACACGTCTGTTGGATGGGACGCTGGTCGAGGAGGACCCGGAGTTGTCGTTCACTGTGAGTAAAGGGGAAGAGATCCACACACTGGATGTGGCGGTGCGACGCATGGGAATGGGAGAGAAGGCGCTCTTCCAGTTTCTGTCAGTGGTTGAGTTTGAAGTTACGCTTCTGGAAGCTACTGATGCTCCAGACCTGAAGCTGCTGACCCCCACTGAGATTGATCTGGCCACCTGCAAGAGGGAGCAAGGCAATGTCCTTGATCAGCACAGAGACCTGAAGCCATGCAACAACACGATCCGCGATGAGGTCTCCACGATGATGAAGAAGGACAGTGAGGATGATGAGAAGATGTTGGAGAACCCGTCCAGCACCCACAAACATCAGGCCATGGATGAGAAGATGTTGGAGAACCCGTCCAGCACCCACAAACATCAGGCCATGGATGAGAAGATGTTGGAGAACCCGTCCAGCACCCACAAACATCAGGCCATGGATGAGAAGATGTTGGAGAACCCGTCCAGCACCCACAAACATCAGGCCATGGATGAGAAGATGTTGGCGAACCCGTCCAGCACCCACAAACATCAGGCCATGTATGAGAAGATGTTGGAGAACCCGTCCAGCACCCACAAACATCAAGCCATGGATGAGAAGATGTTGGAGAACCCGTCCAGCACCCACAAACATCAGGCCATGGATGAGAAGATGTTGGAGAACCCGTCCAGCACCCACAAACATCAGGCCATGGATGAGAAGATGTTGGAGGACCCGTCCAGCACCCACAAACATCAGGCCATGGATGAGAAGATGTTGGAGGACCCGTCCAGCACCCACAAACATCAGGCCATGGATGAGAAGATGTTGGAGAACCCATCCAGCACCCACAAACATCAGGCCATGGATGAGAAGATGTTGGAGGACCCGTCCAGCACCCACAAACATCAGGCCAAGTCAGCATGGGGTTTGAGCTGGAAGTGGCTGCTTGGTGCCACTGCAGTAGCCATTGGTGGCATCGCTCTGTCTGTGGCCATCTATGCTAGAAAGTGATTGAAGAACTGTAGTAACGACACGACTTAAACACTGGAGCACATCTGGCAGAGCATTCTGACCATGTGGTCCATGAGGGTGAAAATATTAATCAGTTTATGACCTCCTCACTGTCACTCTCTGTTCTCTGCTATGTATGTGTGACAAATGATGTCATCATCCTCTACAGTTACAAGATGCATTTTGTAGAGGAACAAATGAGAATTAATATTCAAAAATATGAATTATTAATATGAATATGTTTGTTTTCCAGGAGTGCATCTGAAATTTATGTTTAATAAAAGTTTAAATGTAAAAAAAAACAATGTGTACATTTTTATTTTACAAGCATCTATTCACATAGGTTACAAGCATAATGATGATAAATACAGGGTGACTACAGGTAAGAAGAATATAATAATATATATTTATGACTTTTTAATACCACCTTCAGAAAATTTAAGACCAAACTTATGATGGAAATACAGACCAAAGGGAAAATATATTTTACAATTAAAGGCATTGATGACAGTTAATATAATGTACACTAAATAAAAATGAAAATAATCAGTTGTTTAAGAACATTATCCAAATGTGTTTATTAATGTGGAAAGAAAACAAAAATATCAACATTGTCTAAAATGATATTTATTGTAACACAATTCTTACAACATTTAATACCAGTGAACAATAACCAGAAATCAAAACTGACTGGAACCTGTGAGCAAACCAAACACCAAAGTGCTTTTATCAGATCCTTCACTGTGTAATGCCATTTGTGGAGCTTTGATCTAAAATTAATACTTCTAAGAAAATGTCAATAACTTGACTAAAACTGACTTTTGAAGGAAAAATAAATTATCAATCAATACAAATATTTCCATCAAAGAAGCCACTATACCGTACTATTTGCTTATATGAATTGTCACTGACCAACCCCTATTAACAGCTTCATTTCTGTCCTGGCTAATGAAACCTTATATTTCTATTATGGGCCCACCTTAGACATAACAATGTGAACACACACTTTTCATATGAAATGTTATGAAAACAGAAATACTGATGCACTTTTTTTCACTGTAAATAAATGCACGACTGCATTTTTGGAACCTTGGACTACTTTTTAAGGCTACCCATGAGGCCATTCTTACAATAATGTTATGTTATGGCTAAAGGACACATATGAGGACAGGAGTGGATTGTTCTCTATTGTATCGAGACTATCTCTCCACCCAGTTACATATTCCATATGTACGGGGACTGATCCCACTGGGACAGTTGACGTGGATATTTCTTTAAGACACACCACTACGTGGCCCATGCACGGGCTTAAAAGCCCCAGGTGTGCATGCAATCACCGATTCATTGATTTCCACTCTGGCAGTAGGAGACGTGAGAGACAGACGTGTGAGGGAGATTAGCGCTTACCGTGTGTGGGAGTAGGAGTCGAGAGTCTTCGGACCCCTCTCGGGATCGCTTGTCTGCCCTTTATTCTCAGTAGTAGAATTGGCGAAGGGGTACCGTAGGGCGTATTGCACGATCCACTCTGCTAACGCGCCCAGGTACAGTCCACCCCCGAAGCCGACCTGGTCGGCGGGCGTGGTGCGGCGTCCCCTCTCCGCCTGGCGAGGTGTATTGCTGGCTGTCCGGCTTCCGCATCTGCGTGTCCTCCAGTGTGTGTGTTTGTGTGTGTGGGCTCGCTGCTGTGTCTTCTGACAGCGCGAAGAAAAGAGGAGTAGCAACTGTTAGCTGCTTCGGCTACAAACAAAACACAGCGTGCGAGAGCACTTCCTGGTTTGCCTGCTACGTCAGTATGGCAAGCCGAGAGGGACCTCCCTGCAGGGGCTGCGATACGAGAATGCCTGCAGAGGACGGCCATGATTACTGTGTGATGTACCTGGGCAGCAATCATGCATTTATGGCAAGGGATGACCCATCCTCCTGTATGAGCTGTTTTTGCTTATCGGTGAGACTGAGGGAGGCCCGATGCCATGTGTTTAGGGCACAGCCGCCCACACCTGTGCATGGACTGCAGTCGGCCAAGCGCTCTAGGACTGTGGCTCCAGCAGCACAGAGCTCAGCCGACTTGTGTCCCCCTTTGCCCCCTAGTGGTGGGCATCTGTCGAGGCACGTGCGATCACAGGGCTGGTTTGACAAGCCTCCCACTCCTAGGCCCCCAGCTATGTTATCGGTGGGGGCAGAGAGGGGCCGCCCATCTGACTCAGAGTCGGACGGTGAGGTCGATGTGTTGAGCCTGGAGCCCTCAGACAGTTATGCCTTCCCATTGGGGGAGGAAACGGTCGTGGAGGAACGGGCGGAGCCACCCCCTCTCCTCCAGGAGATTGTGAGCAGGGCGGCAGCGGCATTAGGCATAGAGCTGCCATCTGACCAGGGGCCTCCCCCCTCCCGGTTCGATGACGCGGAGGGGGGGTCGTTCCACGCGCTTCCTCGTCCCTCTCCTCTCAGACTTTGAGGAGGTGCTCCAGAAGCAATTCCAGTCGCCGTCAGGTCGCTGGTCTGGGCTCTGTAGACGCCTAGGGGCGGTTCACAACCGTGAGAGGATTGGCTGTGGGCCTTTACCTCCGGTGGACCAGGCTTTAGCGGCTTTGGTGTCACCGTCGCAATCGGTGCTCGGGAGAAGTAGTTGCCCCAGTAAAAACTGCAGGACAATGGACGCACTACTCACCAAAATGCATGGTGCCATGGCGGTCCAGACTCAGCTTGGCAATACGGGGGCCATATTGTCCTTGTATCAACGCCATCTGATTCAGCGGTTGAAGGAGGGGTGCAGTGACGACCTGCTGTTGGAGCTGCAGCAGGTCTCCTCACTTCTCTCAAAAATGATGAGGGAGCAGGCCGAGGCGGCGGGAAAAGCCATATCGGGTCTCTGGACGGTCAGACGCCACCTGTGGTTGTCGCAGTCCATGCTGCAGCCGGACGACAGGGCCTGCCTCCTCAAACTGCCCGTAGAGCCGTTGGCAATGTTCGGGCCGGGAGCAGCGGCCATGCTCCAGCAGGCGCAGGAAGCCCGCCGCTGCGCCCGAGAAGTTGCAGGCTCCCTGAAACGGAGCCGGGACTGGCGGCGCCCCCAGCCACCGCAGCCAAAACCTCCTCAGCCTGACTGGAGTCAGGGGGATCTGAGGGGCCGGCTAGAGGCGGGCAGGTGAGGTAAGTTTAAGAGGGGGAGACGAGGCAGCGGCGACCAGAGGCCACCCCAGCCTCAGCCTCAGCCCTGACGCTATGCCCCCCCACACCGGACCCTGTCCTCAGGGGGTCCGTGCAGCGTGGGAGGATCTGAGGGCAGACCCCTGGGTCGTTTCTACAATGACCCAGGGCTACCGGTTACAGTTCTTGCGCACCCCTCCTGTGACTCGGTTGGCTGTATTTTCTGTAATCACAGACCTGCAGCACAGAGGGGCTATGCGTTCAGAGGTCTCCCCTCTCCTCGAGAAGAAGGCCATCCGGGAGGTGGGGAGGGAGAACCGTCAGGCGGGGTTTTATTCCCGTTATTTCCTCATCCCGAAACGGGATGGTACCCTCCGGCCAATATTAGACCTCAGAGGGCTGAACAAGTTCCTCCGGCCTCTGAAATGCAAGATGCTGACCATACCGGGAGTGAAGCAGGCTGTCCAGGTAGGCGACTGGTTTGCTACCGTCGACCTGGAGGATGCCTATTTTCAAATACCGATCTGGGAAGGGCACAGGCGGTTCCTCAGGTTTGCCTTCGAAGGCAGAACCTTCGAGTTCTGCGTCCTCCCCTTCGGAATCTCTTTGGCCCCCCGCACCTTCACCAGATGTATGGATGCGGTTTTGGGGCCTCTGCGTTGCCTGGGTCTCCGGGTGATGAACTACCTGGACGACTGGCTAATATGTGCACAGACGGAGAAGCGGTGTCGCCGCCATCTCACAGTCTTACTGGCACACATCACGAGTCTGGGACTGCGGATCAACAAAAAGAAGTGCAGTCTACAGCCGGCACAGGCCACCCAGTTCCTGGGCATGTGGTTGGATGCCAGGACTGGGTTAGTGACACTGACTTGGGAAAGGCAGGAATCCCTCAGGATCTGCCTCTCCCGGTTTTCGCTGGGAGCCAGGGTTACATGGAGGCTTTGTCTTCGCCTCCTGGGCCTTATGGCGGCATCGGTGCAGGTGGTGCCGCTGGCACTCCTGCACATGCGCCCAGTACAGAGGTGCCTCTTTTTCTGGGGGCTCTGTCCAAAGAGGCACCTGCGTGCCAAAGTGGGGGTCACCAGGAGACTGCGTTCAGCCCTAACATGGTGGGATACACCGACCAACATCGCCAAAGGGAGTTTGCTGGGTCCCATGCTCCACCGCCAGGTGATCTCTGCAGATGCATCCCTGACGGGATGGGGCGCGGTCCACGAAGGCGAAGGTGCCAGCGGAAGCTGGACTGGTGCCTGGCTGGCCCGGCACATCAATGTCTTGGAGCTGAGGGCCATCTTTTTGGCTCTTCGGCACTCAGCTTGCAGGGCCGTCACGTACTCGTGAGAACGGACAGCACAGCGGCGGCAGCTTACGTCAACAGGCAAGGGGGCCTGGGTTCCCCGGGCCTTTGCAGGGTGGCACACAGTCTGTGGACATGGGCAGGCACGAGGTTCCTGTCACTCAGAGCCATGCATGTGCCTGGGATGGTGAACCTGGGGGCGGACCTGCTCTCCAGGGGGGGCCCGGCCCCGGGAGAGTGGCGACTGCACCCGGAAGTAGCCGAGGAGATTTGAGGTCGGTTCGGCAGGGCTGTCGCCGACCTGTTTGCATCCCGGAACAACACGCACTGCCCGTTGTTCTTTTCCGTGGGGAGGGACGACCCCCCGCTGGGCGTCGATGCCATGGCACACCAATGGCCCCCGGGGCTGCTGTATGCTTTCCCCCCTTTCGGTCTCCTTCCCACCCTGCTGCTGAGGGCCCAGGTGGAGGAGGTGAGGCTAATCTTGGTGGCTCCCAACTGGCCACACATGATGTGGTTCTCGGGATTGGCCCCTCTCCTGGACGGGAGTCCATGGGAACTTCCAGCTCGCCGGGACCTCCTGAGTCAGGCGCAGGGGACCCTGTTCCATCCCTTTCCCCTGGGGCTCAGGCTCTGGGCCTGGCCCCTGAGAGGGCCAGCCTGTTGGGCATGGGGTTAGCCCGGTCGGTGGTCCGGACCATTCAGGGCGCTCGAGCACCATCGACTAGAGCAGCCTATTCATACCGCTGGGACCTCTTCTCATCATGGTGTAGGCTGAATCGGGCTGATGCGCTGACCTGCTCGGCCCCCGAGATACTCCGGTATCTACAGGAGCTGCTCGAGGCAGGGAGATCACCTTCCACCCTTAGGGGGATGGTGGCTGCAATCAAGGCCGCTCGTGTTGGCGATAACAAGTTGGCCGAGGTTGACTGCGTCCTCGTCTCACGGTTCCTGAAAGGTCCTGCTAGGCTCGCCCCCTGTAGAAGGTTGGCTGTCCCGACGTGGGACCTGAAGCTGGTGCTGGCTGCCTTGCGGCTGGGACCCTTCGAGCCCCTGGAAACGGTGGACATGAAATGGCTGTCACTGAAGACGGCGTTTCTCATAGCGGTGGCATCAGCGCGGAGGGTCGGAGAACTACAGGCTCTGTTGATGCACGAGAGCTGCTGTAGATTCCTGCCTGGCGGTGCGGGTGTGCTCTTACGCCCAAATCCTGCGTTCTTGCCGAAGGTGCTCTCGGACTTTCACCTAAACCAGCCAGTAGAGTTAATGTCCCTCCGCCCCTCCCGGGACAGGGATGAGGGGGCGCAGGACGGGTCGAGGCTATGCCCGATCAGGGCGCTTAAGGTGTACATTGAGCGAACTGGTGCGGTCAGGAAGACTGACCAGCTTTTTGTTTGTTTTCAGCCCCGGCGCCTAGGTCAGCCGGTGTCTAAATCCAGGCTGTCGCACTGGATTGTGGAAACGATCCAACAGGCTTACACAGACTCCGGCGCTCCGGCTCCGGGAGGGGTACGGGCGCACTCCAAAGTGACCAGGGTCTCTCTTTTACGCCCCTGCGATGGTGAGCTAGAGGTGGCCTGGTTTTTCTTATCCGTGGGCCTAGCGGGAAGGCAGGCCGTCCGGCTACCCCTCCATACATATACGCCCGACCCTTGCGTCTGGCAGGGTTGGCTATACCGGGAGCAGCGTCTGGCGCCTCGGCTGGGGGTAGGCACATGCGTCTGGCGGGAGCCCACGTATGTGTATGTGTATTATGTACATAGCATGATTTTGGGTGTCATTGTTCACTTTCACTGTTGGAACACTCTGGTGGCGGTGACGTCTTATTCGATTACCAGGGTCGGGGACCCCGGGGGGGGTACTAGAGGGGTGCGTTGCTCTGTCTCCTCAGTCTCCTCGCGGTGTGTCTTACAGGGTCCCCGTACATATGGAATATGTAACTGGGTGGAGAGATAGTCTCGATACGATAGAGAACGTTCGGTTACGTGGTAACCTTGGTTCTCTGAGTGGAGAGACTATCTCTCCACCACGAGGCCGCTCGGAAACCGTTCCAATCAATGTGAATCGGTGATTGCATGCACACCTGGGGCTTTTAAGCCCATGCATGGGCCACGTAGTGGTGTGTCTTAAAGAAATATCCACGTCAACTGTCAACAACAAGAAGAGCAGGTCCATGATGGTGATGTTGAGCATGAAGACATCATTAGGGGGTGACATAGTTTCCTCTTTTGTGTCTTTTGAACAACTCCCAGAGAACAGCAGCACAAGCAGGACATCCAACCACAGAGAAGAGAGCGCTGAAGGTCGTCCAGACTGTAATGTCTGCTATCATGTCCCCACAATGTCCACTTTCCTCTGGTCCTTCACTGCAGTTGGACGTCACATTGTGAGAGTCAGGATAGGGAAACATTTCAAACCTTTTGTTCTCTGATAAAATATAACTGAAATAAGCCAGTTACCATAACAACAGAAAATATCCTTCTTTCTTTGATGATTTTCCTCATTTGCACCTGATCACAAGGATCTGATTTTCCCTTTGATTCAGATACTGTAAATATTTGGTTCAGATGTATTGTATGGAAATGTATATTTAATTATGTGTAACCAAGGATTACTTTTCATATGCTGTGAGTTGAAATTTACATGTTTGGTCCAGATGTTTTTGGTTCAAATATCATCAGCTTGGGATCCAGTAAAACCAGGTGGAGGAAAAAAGTAGCTCAACATGGAGGAAATAACTTTTTATTCAAATAAATCTGAAACAAAACCTACATTAATAATAAATAGTCTGTTTATGATCATAACTACTCCACCTGCAGGTGGATCACAGACTTCCTGTCTGACAGGAAGCAGCACGTGAAGCTGGGAAAAACCATCTCTGCTTCCTGGACCATCAGCACTGGATCTCCTCAGGGCTGTGGTCTTTCTCCTCTGATCTTCTCCCTGTTCACCAACATCTGCTCCTCCTCTCACCAGGTGGTCAAACTCCTGAAGTTTGTGGACGACACGACCATCATGGACTCATCTCTGATGGAGACGAGTCCACCTACAGGTGGAGACAGACCGACTGGTGTCCTGGTGCAGCCAGAACAACCTGCAGCTTTAAATCAACCCAGTCTCACAGATGTTCATGCATTAGCACCACAACAGTATATCTATTATTTCATGCTATTAGAGCATGAATAAAGTGTTGTCTTCATGCAATAACAGCACGATGTATTGTCGTGCATTAACTGCACAAAATTCAACAGGTTGAAATCAGGTCACGTCACTGCTGACTCATCAAAAACAATGGCAGAAAGATAGATTGTGGCTTAAGAATTGTTTTGATGACATTTCTAGTGAGAAATGTATCTTTAACTTTCATAATATCCATTTGGTTTATGTAAACTATCTGTATTTTTTCCGGTACATTCTGTGGTTGCTATGACAACCTATATAGAGGCCAAAAAATGTCAAACCAAAAGCAGATAAATATCCATGCACAGGGCGATTGGATGTTGTTTTTTCATTATAATCAATATTTTTATTTATATTCCTTCACATTTAAATGTGTTCCTACACGTCACGTCAGGTCACATGACCACCTGTCAACCCTTTGTAAACAGCAATATTAAGAGAGATTGTGGCTTTAGCTTTGTTTTGATGACATTTCTAGTGAGAAATGTATCCTTAACTTATATAATATCTATTCAGTTTATGTATAGGATCCATAGTTTGTTTGTTTTGGCAACATTAATCATGCTTTATGCTGTTGCTATGGTGCTAGCATGCTAAGAACGTACCGGAAGTGACGTTTTTTTTTTTTTTAAAGGAAGAGATGTTGAATTAGGCTTTTTACTTTTTAAAACCCTGAATTTATTATTTATAGTCATTCACATTTGAATATATTTCCACACCTCGAGGCTAAAGTTTAATTTAAAACTTTTTGAAACCTTGTAATAATGGAACAATGTGAATAAAGTTTTTTTTCTTTAAAAAAAACGTGTTGTGCCTTCACTTAAACTATATTAATAAAGTAAGAAATAAACTATTAAACATGCACTGAACAACATTTATTTTAATCTGTTTAAACAAGCTATATTTTAAAAGATATTTCACTTATTTCTCTAATAAAAAAGTTTTATTTCTAGTTTAGTGTAATCTCTGTAGTTGTGTGTTAGTAATAAATACTAAAACAAAAAGGTTATATTTAGGGGGTCAATATTTTTAGCACAGCAGATTATATATATACTGTATAAATATATATATATATATATATATATATCCGTATGTTGTTTTCTGAGTGAATCCATCTGTTGTGTAACGTTACAAAAACTATTCCAATATAACAACAAAAGGAAAGCATGGTGATCAAAGTCATTTATTTGTTAAAGGCAGGGTCGGTAACTTTCTAAACCTAGCTTGATTTCGATGTAGCATGCTCCGACAGCTCCGCCTTCCGACTCCCCCTCCCCCCTGTGCTTCCTCTGAAGCCACCCCCCCTCACTCACATGAATGCGCACGCAGAAGCAGACCTCAGCCAAGCGTATGATGTCGCATTCAGCGGTAAGATATACTTTATCATTTTATATGTTAAAAAAGTGACTAATTTACTATCAACGGTGGCGGCCAAGCTAGCATGTTAGCATTAGGTTACACGGTAGTAAAGTGTTTCGAAGGAGGGCGACATTCGTCCCCAAGTTGTAGTCCTCCTGAAAACAAAGGTTTATTATAATGAGTTTTTCTTTACCACTACTCAGAGTATCGATCAGCTGGTCTGCCACTGTCCTAGAACATAAGTAATACATCTTTTACCTCATTTATTTTATTATAATCATTATTTTCATTTATTTGGCACCTTATTCATTTTCACCTTGTTATTCAGTTTCCCTTACAACATCTTACTTTTCTGCGTGTCTATAATTATTATTTTTAGTGTTGTTTTCATTTCTTATTGTTTCTTTTTAGTGCCACTTTTTGCCTAATTACCAGTCAGGGATAATATAACAGACAGAGAGAGGAGTATAGCTGTAGTCTGTAGAAAACTTTTTTATTATTATTTATTATATATTTAATATTCTGTATTTATATATTATTTCACCCAAGTGCTGCTTTTCTTTTCTTTCTGTAATACAACTGGAATTGTAATTTCCCTGCCCGAAATAAAATAGAGCATATCTAATCTAATATTGTTTTTTTTTAATTCAATAGATGTAATAGAGCTGGGAAAAATAATGTCATGTCTACAGCAATTACAGATACATTTTTTGTTCAGTTATAATCATTGACGAAAAGCCTAAATGTTTGATATAATTTCTTATTTCTCTTTTAGAGTTCAGAAGGTGAGAGGTTTTATGCCTCTGACCCTGATTACAGTCCGGAGCCAAGTACATCGTGGAGTCAGAGGAGACGTGGCCGAAGTCAAAGGAGGATTGCCACAAATAGAGGCCAACGTCTCAGAGGCAGAGGATGGGGAACCAGAGGACGGGGAACAATAATCCTCGATCAAGATAATCCAAGTCGTGCTCAGATTCTGCAGGGTCTACGAATTGCAGATGAGCAGGTATAGCAAATATAGGTTCTGCAATCAACATCACATGTAATAAACTGGCACGCTACTTAGTGTGGACACTAGATTCCTCTTAGAGAACAGTAAAGCTATATTCAATGAAACATTCCTAAATATCTTGAAAATGTTATGCTTTACAGGCCAGAATTCAAACACTAAACTTAGAGGAATGTCGTCAACTGCTGCAGCGCTGCTTGTCACGTGAACCAAGCATGATGTTTGACCTGCTACACATCACATCA
This sequence comes from Gouania willdenowi, assembly GCF_900634775.1. Taxonomy (NCBI): domain Eukaryota; kingdom Metazoa; phylum Chordata; class Actinopteri; order Blenniiformes; family Gobiesocidae; genus Gouania; species Gouania willdenowi. The sequence goes on along the minus strand of NW_021144929.1, from coordinate 12,995 downwards.
GCAAATGCACCAGCACCTGGCACTCAAGTGTCAAATCAGCTGAGCTGGTGTGTGTGCAACAACTGCAGGGATATGCCCACAGATGTAGAATGCAAGTGCTGTGGGCAACAGCCAGAAGCTTGTATTTCCATATTGCCTCACATGGCAGCCTACATACTACAGGAGGGCCACCTGCGACTTGCCAGCCGAATTTGGAATGATGTCCGGGGCTTGGATGATCTGCCCAACCGAGGGGAGAGCAGCAAACAATTACACCATGCAGCCTACCGTCAATATGTTATGTGGCAATATGGGGCACTGGGACGAGGCAATAGAGTTGTTATTCCTAGTTGCGTTGTGTGGAGAATCAGAGATTGCTTTCCACATCTACTGGGACATTATACGGGTTACATCCCTGGAAGAGTGCAATAATGTTTCCATTATGACAAGTGTAAAATGTGTAAATATGACAGCCCTGCACTGAGCAAGGTGTTGTTTTTTTTGTTTTATCTATTATCATTACAGAAGAAGTAGCTGTATTTACACATTTTTATATAGTATTTTGGCATTTGCTTGAACAAAAAGCATCTACAATCAAGCTATAACATTTTGAATCTCCTTACTAGTAATGATAACAAATGTGTACACGTACAATTTTTATTATAAAAAAGAAACATCACATACACTTCATACAACTTTCATCCTGCAAAAACAATGGAATTAACAAAGGCAATACACATGAAGTGTTGGTCGGCAGGTGAGGCTCTGTATGTGGCAGCGTCGTCCACTGTGGGAACTTATTGTTTTGGCAGTGGTTCACCTTTAGAAAGAACATCAGAATTACATATCTGACAGTTACTGCATTTGATAGACAAACCACACCATTTCTATTGTATTTCACTCGATAACAAAAAGTCATTACAGTTTCAGTTGTTCATCAGCTATGTTTATACAAATTCTTTAGTTTATTAGAGCTGTAAAATATGTACAAGTAGACCTGGTATAAATATTATAATATTATGTGAAGTAGATTTTTAATTAGCTTTTGCACATAAGCATATTAGTACTTTATAATCAACTTACAAAATAAGTCAACTCACCTCGCCCTCTGCTCAGTTGCATCTGCAACAGGTCCTGGGTGGCTGGAGCAGGGACACCTGACAGAACCCCATATTGACGGGGATCGTCAGGCCTCCTTGTTATGGTCCGTGGCAACCCTCCAACAGCAGACAACCTTTTCCTAAGGATTGCACTCTGGAGGTCTGGGATGTAGCCAGTCTTTGTCTTCTTTTACTGTGTAGAGGCTCCACTTCTTGGATTTTTTATTAAACAACCTGCAATATCTGGAAAAACAGAAAGTATAACAATCTTAGGAATACATCTAAATAACCTAACCGTGAACAATAGGATGAGTTTTCAATTATGTTATTAACAACCTTCACCTTGACCATGTATTTTGTCATTACATAACCACACCTCAAAAATGTAAACAACTTTGGTGCATTTATTTATTAGATCTGTCTCCACTTATGGCCTTTGAGTGTTTTTATTCAAATATGAGTGTAACTCTAATACGACTTACTGAATGGAGCCATCATTGTTCTTCTTTGGTAGTCTGTGGATGTGGTAGTTGTAGTCCAGGCCAGCCAGCATTGCTCAAGCTGCGTAAACTGGTGGGGAGAAGCTGAAGCGCTTGCTTGCATACATGAGTATGAGATTATGAAAGGACTCCAGCTCTGCAGTTGACCTGAGAACACATTTAAACCATATACATTTGCTTTACTTTTTTGTAATATAAAATTCAAGACACATAATATAATAAGTATTATATTTATATTACAAAAAGTAATTGGAGGACTAATCCGTAAGTTGAACGTAGACGTGCTGATATACCTGAAGTTTAAATATTTGTGGACTTTTTTCAGCCAGCATCCATCCAAAACAATTAATGACAGTTTCTGGTGTGCAACTGAATGGCTCTTGATCAACTCCTTCTCACTGTTTTCAATCAAGAGGCCATGATGACAGGCACCCAAGGCCCAGGAATGTTTTCCTGTCACATGGTGGAGGAGTCCAGTCCACATGTCCTGAGTAAAACCAGTTACAAATTTAAATACTCAATACAATCAGGTTTCTAGGTCGATGCAATTGCACTTCTATTATACTTACAAAAAATTGATCAGGGTTATCTGCAGTCTTGCAACAATACCAAAAGTGGTTACAGATATCCTTGTTCCAGGTCTGCAGAATGGTGCACTCCTTTTGCTGCCCAGCCTTGAACAAGAGCAAAAAAAATAAAAATGGGATAACAAATGTATATATGAGAGGAAACATTGTGTAGCTGATTCAGCAATAATACCACCCAGAAGGATTATGAAATTACCGTATTAATTTTTTTACTCAAGCTCTTTGACCCATGCCAAATGTCCAGTGTGTGTTGGACTCCAATGTCTTTATATTTTCCTTTGCCTGTAGGAAAAAAATTCAAAGAATATATATCCAGTTTAAAAATCAAATCAATTTAAAAGCATAACAATGCAAGTGATGTTGCAAAAAAATAAAATAAATAAACAATTACTGAAGAGGGCTGATATTTGCGTATGAGCATCCGTGCAGACTTCTACGATTTGGAGGTCTTTACGCAGTGTCTCAAATGCTCGTATGAAGCCTTCCTTTTCCATGATTACGGAATTTCGCAGTGTCTCTCGCTTATCAATGTTGATAATAGACATGATCTGTTTGGAATCATTGTCCATGACAGAATATGTGCAATATTGTGCACAGAAACCTGGACTGTCCATGCGGGCATCACCTTTTGGGGGAAATAACAAAAAGAGAGTAAAAAAATCAGTTGAATCAGAATGGAGCCAAACACCAGTAAACTAAAAACTGAATTTTTGTCTACATTTTATTAATCCATTTTGATTTATAACTCACTCCTTCACTGTTATGTCTACAATTTTATTTATTTATTTTAATCACAATGCATCTGCCAGTCTTATACAATGTCTTGAAAAAACAGTTATATTATATAGAATATATCAGTGGTCTTCAAATGGTCAAGAATCTGGACCCATTCTATGTTCTTAATAACATCGTGGATCCGTATTTCTTCAACATTTCAAACAGTATAATGATCAACAAAAATGAGAAGTTGGTGGCATTGCAAGGGGAAATGTCAGTAATCAGTATAAATAACTTTTGGCCACATAGATTTATTTGCAGGCACTCTTTCATGACTCAATCAAAATGGCTCCACAACCTATGTTTTGGTTTAAACCCAGCCATTGAGAACCACAGGTGTAAAACATTTTTCATTGTGTGTGTGTGTGTGTGTGTCAAACTCACCCAAGGCGACAACAGGCACTTTTGCCTGAAGCTGGGTGATGATTGCGGCCCTCTTCTCACTCCAGAACTCCTTTATAGTGTCCACACAGTAGGAGTCCTGAACCCTGAAGAATGTTGATCTTTCCACCATCCCCAGTTTCATGAACTTGAATAACAGGGATATCTTGGCATAGTTGTTGCCTGATAGTAGTATATTAGTAGACAGCATGAAGTCTCCAACTAGCATCCCATATTTCAAAGTGGGCTGGGAACACCATTTCCACACTGTATGACCAAAAGGACATTTCTGTGGAGGGGGAAGGGGCGCACATTACAAAACAACAAATATGAATGTGAAAAACATATACGTTTAAAAAACCCAAAAAATGACTTAGCCATTCAATTACAGCAGCTGTTCCCCTGGACTTTATATTGATTTCAAATGGGCCAGTTTCCATGCACTTTTGCTTGGTCTTTGAGTCTTTACCAGGACACGTGTTTACAGGTAGACAGAGATACTCAGCAAGCTGCTTCAGGCTGTCATGATATGTGATAGAAGCAGGATGACCAATAATATCGTCCTCCACCATAACTTTACATGACTCTGGAAATGTGTGAAGGTCTGTGTCGGTAGGATCTGGGATATTGGCTGAAACATCATGCACAGTGTCTTCCATGCTGATTGTAGGAAGAGCATCCAAGCAAATTTTACTGTTGAGAGCACCACCAGTCCTGTTGTAATAAAAGTAGCTATGAAAAGTACACCTCCCAAAAAACACATTATTGTGAGAACAAGTACAGAAAGATGTAGTTGTTCATACCTCACACAAATACGAGGCTTATAGGTTGATTCTTCACTGTCATCGTCAGAATCGACCTCCCTGGTTACATCTTCTTCTGATGATGACAAAGACTCTGACTCTTTATCAGGGTACCAGGTGCTATCATCCCAGTCAATACTTTGGTAGAAAATATACATTCATAGATTATTCAAACAATACACAATTTTCTATAAACAGAGAAGTAAAATCATCTCACAACAAAGAAACTTACATGGAGTTCTGAATGTCATTAAATTCATCAGCTCCAACCTCAACGTTTAGGTCCTGGGACAGCATACTGAATACACAGGCAAAGACCAATAATTGAGGGATATTATGACATGTTACTGTGATGCAAGTAAAGCAGAGTGCATTTTCTTAAATAAATGGAAAAAAATTATAATTATAATTACCATACCTTGAATCCAATTGCTGAAGAGCTGTCTCTTCGGGACCACTAATGTCTAACTCCTGGACTCCAGCAACGAAGAAATTATCATCTCTGTGAAAATGACAGAATTACAGAAAGTAATCAGCATATGTTAAACTTGATTTGAAATGCATTATTTTTTAATGCAGCAGAATGCCTGCAGGAAATAAAACGAGTTCAAAGGAGAGCCTGGAAGACAATCAAGGGCTCTCTCATCTGGATGACACAGAGTACAACATAAGATCCCCCCTCCCCCCCTTGCCTTACGTACAGATCTCCCCCAACCCCCTCCCCCCACCCCCCACACACTATCAGCATATACATTTAGTAATAGCGTGATGCACGTAGAACAAACGACAAGTTAGGAAGAATGTTCGATAGCATGGTAATACAACACATGTTCATATCAGCCTAAAGTTACACGCACCTCTCAGACAGTGACTCGGGAGCAACAGTTGACACAGCGGGGTTAGGTAGTCTCACAAGTGAGTCCTTCCACGGCGTTGAAGTCGACGGAGCATAGTTATAGCTAAAAAGAATCACAAATATCCTACATTACAGCTGTTGACCGCCCTGCTGAAAACAAACACAACACACACGCTCAAACACGCACACATGTATACTGTACACACTGTAGCTGCTAAACTAGCTCGCACTAAGAGAATCAACAGTAGCATCGGGCTAATCCAACAACAGAAATACTTTGCGACATGTATCGCTAACGTTAACATCTGGCTAATATGACAAATAGCTTGAATTGCTTACACTATTTTAAAAGATAACACAATCACCCAGGCAACAAAACAACCTTACCTGTCCAAAAGTAATTCAGCAACCATAGCATCAGTTTTCAGGCCCTTGTCCTCCTTCAATTGTCGCCATCGTTCAAAAGATGTTCCGATGCAGATTTTTGTCTTTCCTCTCGCTAAATCCAAAGACCTCTTTTTTGCAGCTTTTTCTAAAAACGTCTTTCTTTTCTTGCCCTTCTTAGAAGGGCAAGACGTTACCAGTAAACGTGGAATAGGTACTTTCTCCGCCATTCTGTTGTCTACTTCCGGGCTTCCGCTAACAACGGAGACATTTTTAATGTACGCTCGTGCACGCACAGGGCCGTGAACGAGCAGGAAGACCAGGAGACGTGATTGGTTGAAAAAAAACGAACCGTGAAAATCCCATTGGTCGCAGTTATTGCTGATTTACAGACGCTACAGTTGACAGATTTTCTTCGTTCCTTTTTCAGAATACATAAGATCTTCACATCTGTCTGGACATAATGAACATTTCTACCAAAAACTTGAAAAGTGTATCTGGAGATAGTTACCAACCCTACCTTTGAGTCACAGTTCGAGATCATTTTTTTTTTATCCATGTCACCTCCAGGGCTCCTTATGTATTAGTGAATATTTCTGAGATAAATCTCTCCTCATATAATGAATGGAGCTTTTTTAGCTTGTGTTGGTTAAAGCTGTTTATAAATCACCACCAGAAAATGACATTATTTTTACTAAATAGTTTATTTGTGCAATACCTCTGTGAACTGTAATTGTTTATATTAATGTGTGTTCATCACTGAAATTTAAGTAATATTATATTAAATCTGGAAGTTTTGCATCTTTTCACATAATGAAATATAGTAAAACATTGTAGTCACAAGTATTTAAATTAAAAATAATAATCTTTAATCTATATCTTGTTTTTGTGCAATGCTTTACTTTAATAATATTAATTACTAAGATATTTAAATTAGCTTTTATTTACTTGTTTGTGTTCTTTTATATGTGTATGTGAAACATTTTTATCACAAGTAAATAAAATGTCAAAAAAGTAATTTTGCTCATGTTTTCTCCTCATGTAAAGCATCTTTGTGGATATGGTGAAGACCACTATGTAAGTGTTAGAAATGATTCTGATAATAATAATATAACAATAATGTAAATGTCAAATACATGGTTTAAAAATATAAAGGGGCCAAAAGAAAATCTGTCCTAGGGCACCAGAGAGGTTAGGGTCAGCACTGCCCGTCATTCTTTGGTTATTTCGTTAAATTAATTATCTTAATTTCTGTCATGACATTTCAACCAAAAACTTAAAAAGTGTATCTGCAGAAAATCCAACATGACATGACGTCAGATAATTGCTGTCGCTCTCCCAGCAATACAGTTAAAGTCACGTGTTTAGCCAACCAGACGCATGGAGAACGTCATTTACGCTTTTTCTTCCGGCAACAACAAGGCGGATAATGAACCACTCTTTCTTTTTGTGCTCAATGTTCATGTATTTCGTGATGACATGAACATCGTGACATTTGTAGATGGTAGAAAGTACCGAGATAGAGAGTGGAAAAAAGTGGGGCGTACATAAACATGGTCCAGGGACTGTGGTTCAGCTCATCTATGACTGTGGAAATGGTTCCTTTAGCTAAAGTGATGGCCCACAATGCAGCAGCCACGAGGATGCCAACAGTTGGACTCCTGTGGGTGTGATAAAAGACTGGGTGGACCACTGCCAGGTAGGAGTCAAAACACATGCAGGCCGTGAGGAGAGGTCGTCCAGTCAGGTTTAAATCATACAGAAAGTCACTCCACATCTGGACAGGCTGGAAAAGCCAGAAAAGGAAGTTAAACAACCCAAGAGGGATGAACAACAAGAAGAGCAGGTCCATGATGGTGATGTTGAGCATGAAGACATCATTGGGGTGACATAGTTTCCTCTTTTGTGTCTTTTGAACAACTCCCAGAGAACAGCAGCACAAGCAGGACATCCAACCACAGAGAAGAGAGCGCTGAAGGTCGTCCAGACTGTAATGTCTGCTATCATGTCCCCACAATGTCCACTTTCCTCTGGTCCTTCACTGCAGTTGGACGTCACATTGTGAGAGTCAGGATAGGGAAACATTTCAAACCTTTTGTTCTCTGATAAAATATAACTGAAATAAGCCAGTCACCATGACAACACAAAATATCCTTCTTTCTTTGATGATTTTCCTCATTTGCACCTGATCACAAGGATCTGATTTTCCCTTTGATTCAGATACTGTAAATATTTGGTTCAGATGTATTGTATGGAAATGTATATTTAAATATGTGTAACCAAGGATTACTTTTCATATGCTGTGAGTTGATATTTACATGTTTGGTCCAGATGTTTTTGGTTCAAATATCATCAGCTTGGGATCCAGTAAAACCAGGTGGAGGAAAAAAGTAGCTCAACATGGAGGAAATAACTTTTTATTCAAATAAATCTGAAACAAAACCTACATTAATAATAAATAGTCTGTTTATGATCATAACTACTCCACCTGCAGGTGGATCACAGACTTCCTGTCTGACAGGAAGCAGCACGTGAAGCTGGGAAAAACCATCTCTGCTTCCTGGACCATCAGCACTGGATCTCCTCAGGGCTGTGGTCTTTCTCCTCTGATCTTCTCCCTGTTCACCAACATCTGCTCCTCCTCTCACCAGGTGGTCAAACTCCTGAAGTTTGTGGACGACACGACCATCATGGACTCATCTCTGATGGAGACGAGTCCACCTACAGGTGGAGACAGACCGACTGGTGTCCTGGTGCAGCCAGAACAACCTGCAGCTTTAAATCAACCCAGTCTCACAGATGTTCATGCATTAGCACCACAACAGTATATCTATTATTTCATGCTATTAGAGCATTAATAAAGTGTTGTCTTTGTGCAATAACAGCACGATGTATTGTCGTGCATTAACTGCACAAATATCAACGGGTTGAAGTCAGGTCACGTCACTGCTGACTCATCAAAAACAACAGCAGAAATCTCTATTTTTTAGTGGCAAATTGCTTTATTTCAAGATATGTTGTGGCTTTAGAATAGTTTTGATGACATTTCTAGTGAGAAATGTACCCTTGACTTTCATAATATCCATTCGGTTTATCTAAACCATCTGTATTTTTTCCGGTACATTCTGGTTTATATACGCCAAAAAACGTCAAACCAAAAGCAGATAAATATCCACGCACAGGGCGATTGGATGTTGTAAATATTTTCTTGCTTTGTTTTTTCATTATTATCAATATTTTTATTTATATTCCTTCACATTTGAATTTGTTCCTACACGTCACATCAGGTCACATGACCACCTGTCAACCCTTTGTAAACAGCAATATTAAGAGAGATTGTGGCTTTAGCTTTGTTTTGATGACATTTCTAGTGAGAAATGTATCCTTAACTTATATAATATCTATTGAGTTTATGTATAGGATCCATAGTTTGTTTGTTTTGGCAACATTAATCATGCTTTATGCTGTTGCTATGGTGCTAGCACGCTAAGAATGTACCGGAAGTGACGTTTTTTTTTTTTTTTTTTTTTAAAGGAAGAGATGTTGAATTAGATTTTAACTTTTTAAAACCCTGAAATATTTACTTTTTACCATTATTATTATTATTATTATTATTATTTTTATTATTATTATTATTATTATTATTATTATTAATAATAGTCATTCACATTTGAATATATTTCCACACCTCGAGGCTAAAGTTTAATTTAAATCTGTTTGAAACCTTGTAATAATGGAACAATGTGAATAAAGTTTTTTTTCTTTAAAAAAACGTGTTGTGCCTTCACTTAAACTATATTAATAAAGTAAAAAAAAAACTATGAAACATGAACTGAACAATATATATTTTAATCTGTTTAAACAAACATTTTAAAATATATTTCACTTATTTCTGTAAAAAATAATGTTTTATTTCTGTTAAAAAATCATTCCTTCATGCAAAGTTCAGCATGTGTTTCATTGTCACATTATCTTCAGGAAATTATTATTTTTGTTTTTTTTCTAGTTCGGTGTAATCTCTGTAGTTGTGAGTTAGTAATAAATACTAATACTTTTGGGGGGTCAATATTTTTAGCACGGCAGAATATATATATACTATATATGTATATATATATATATATATATATATATATATATATTATATATATACTGTATAAATAATATAAATATATATATATCTGTATATTGTTTTCTGAGTGAATCCATCTGTTGTGTAACGTTACAAAAACTATTCCACTATGACAACAAAAGGAAAGCACGGTGATCAAAGTCATTTATTTGTTAATGTGAGAGTTCTAAGATCTTTGTTACATCAACAATAAAGTGGTTCAGAAACCGACACATTTCAGAATAATTGTCTTTTATACATCATCCACTTTAATTAAAACTAAAAATCATCTCCCTCACTTTTTACAGAGGAATTGATTGTTGATAATGTATTGATCCAGTTAGATTGATTGAATGGTGATCAGCCAATCACAGCCAGCCATTTGACAAAGGTAAACAAAGAGTTAACAGTGATGAGTAAAGTGATGACAAATGAATAACAAGTGGTAGAAAATGGTCCAAAAGTGGCAAAAACATGGCAATAAAAGGGTGAAAAGTGACTAAAATGGGTCTAAAACAGTCAAGAGTGGTAAAAAAGAGGAAACAGGTGGTATGAAATGGCTAAAAGTAGCTTAAATGAGCAAAATGTGGCAAACAACAGTGAAAAAGGGCAAAAATGTGGAACAGAAAGAGGAAGAATGTAGGAAAAAAGGAAACAAGTGTTATTTATTGATTGATTCCCTTTATTTGATATGGATATCACAATTACATTGGTAACCCAGTATTGTTTTGAGTGTGTTAGCACGTGTGCTAATTTACAACACTGGGCTAAAGGTGGCTCATTTGAATGAAAAGCGATTAAAAATGGTCAAAGAATCAACAAATTTTAGATAAAAGTGTCAAAAAGAACTTAAAAAAATGGACAAAAATGAGGAAAAAGGAATTATTGGCAAAAAGGGTCAATGTTTTTAGAAAAAGGGCAAAAAAGAGAAACAAAAAGAGGCAAAATGCAGGAATAAAGGAAACAAGTGTTATTTATTGGGCCAAATGAGCATATTTGGAAGAAAAGTGGCAAAAAAAATTTTTTAAAATCAACAAAAATTGTCAAAAAGGAATATTAATTGGCAAAAGGAGCTAAAATCTTAAAAAAATATATTTTTGAAAATAGACAAAAATTTGACAAAGAAAGTTGTAAAACAGCCAAAGAAAAAGATTAAAAAAAGGGTTTAAAAAGTTTCCCTTTTTAAGGTTTTCTGGGGGAATAATAATTAAAATGAAGACATAAAGAGCCACATGTTGAGAATCAGTGACTTAATAACAGCTTAATCATGGTTTTAGTAAATTAATTTAATAAACTTTATAAATGGCTGCTCCACCCCTGGTCTTCATCATGATGATGATGATGATGTACAGGTTTGTACAGGGTCTCCTCAGTCCAGATGTTGATGAGCTCTAGGGGGCGCTGCTGCTCCTGACGTTGAGCTCAGCAGCCAATCCTCTGGCTCTCTGGTAAAAGAAGAGGGAGAGTTGTGGATCCAGCAGAAAGTTGTGGGAGATGGTATCCAGACGTGTGCACAGCTACAGCTGGGATCTCTTGTTGATCAGATCCATGGCTGCAGCCAAAGCCAGGTGGTAGTATCCGACAGCATCCAACGGCTCCTGGACAGGTGAGTATGGGCTCAGATTAGGCTCACACACATTGTGTGTGCACAAAAAACTGTGTGTGTGTTACGCTAGGGCTGTTACTTTAACGCATTAATTGTGATTATCAGATTCGTGCGTGTACATGTAGAATGATCCTTTGTGAGTTATAAACATGACAAACAGCTTCATGTGTCGCTACATGCTACGTCCTGGTTGAAGCTACACTGTTTAAGGCTCAAACATACTCAGACAGACACCAGCGAAGCACCAAATAAATGTAAAACTCAGATTTTACCCAGATATACATGGACAGTTATTACATACACACATGCAGCATCAGGGGCAGCTAAAGGGCTGCAGGGGTCCTCAGGTAAAGACTGGAGCATCCGTCCAGATCGCCTGTATTAAATAGATGGTGAGGCTGATGTATGTCTTTCTGGATTATTCAGATTAAAAAACCCGTGAACATCTGGAAGTCCCTTTGTGTCCAAGTGTGCAACAATTATTACGATAGTATTGATTAAAAAATGAAAAAACAACAGAAAATCTCCCTACGTTGCTGAAAACGGAGCGTAGGGGGCTCCATCACTACAACATTGGGGTCCCCTACGCTCAACAGCACTGGAGAAAACCCTGGGAGCAGCTGCAGGATAATCCACAACACCAGTGAACAGGTGAGTTAATAAAATCTCTTAATAAGGGAAGTGAAGTTTAATTATTAATAACAGTAAACAGTTGAAGCAGCTTTCATTCACTGTTTATCACTGTTGAACATATCAATAGTACCATCTGATGGATATCCACAATCTAGAAGTGATGCTGATTGGCCCCAAACACAGTCAATACAGGGTCACAATGAGTCTGTGTATCTGGTTTAGTTAGTGTTCAATGACGTGTGAAAGTCAAAGTGAGTCAGGTCACACAGAGAGGAGAGGGTGAACAATTAACCACCTGCACCTGTGCTGCCTTCACTCAACCTGGGATTTTCTGCCTCCTGCTAATGGTTGAATATATTCTACTGTAAAGAGGAGACTTTGATAAAGAAGTGTTTTAGATCAAACTAGTTCATCTCTTTCTGATCAATCTAAGCACTCTTCTAACCTGGATATCAGGGATCATATGTTAGGGTTTCCTATAGAGACTCTATTTTCCCACACTCTCCTGGGGAAAGTAAATGCACCTCATAATGAAATGCAGAGCAGCTGATGGAGAAGCTGTGAGATGTTACAGAAGCTGTTTAGAAAGATTTGAAGCTTTTCAGAGAGCTAACATGCTAATGAACCCTTGTTCACTCCTTTATCTTTACATACACTTGTACACTTCATGTACACAAATGTTCCATCTCATTAAAGTGCAATAAAAATGTACTGCATGAGTATTTTTTTTTTTTACTTCTACTGCATCTCTTCAACTACTTCAGAACTATCCATAGATATACAATTTATTATCATTTTCAAACCCTTTACATGTTTGTATGAACTTTTTTTATAATGAGAACCTCTGATATTTTAAACAGCAAAAACACAATATATGAGATATCTCCAAAAAATAAGGTGCAAAGTGAAATATGTTTGATGTTAATAATACAGCCTAAACCATGACAATTATTGATAACAGAATTGATTTTAATGCATTATTATTTTTGACACGAGGACAGTTTTAAAGAAAAAAATAACACTTGTACTCCTCCTGTCTACAAACCTCTGTCTCGTAAAAAGGCAATAAAAATGTAATCTATTAATATTATTTTTGTTTCCACTGCATCAGATCTTTTCAACTACTTCAGAACTATCCATAGATATACAATTTATTATCATTTTTAAACAATTTTTATGTTTGTTTGAAGCTTTTGTCACGAGAACCCCTGATTGTTTCAACAGGAAAAAACACAAAATATGCGAGAGGGGTCCAGCTGCAGAACCTCCATGCCCAGCTCC
>NW_021144928.1:0-68706 GCF_900634775.1 Gouania willdenowi | reverse complement strand
GGAGCTGCACGTGATTCCTTTTTCGACCTTGGTGCCTTTTTTTGGTGCGTGCTTGTGCTGATGGAAGGGTTTCTACTATCAAGAAAAACCTCAAGAACCTGCAGTTTTTGGGAGAAATAGAAAAGTTTATAATAAAGGAGAAATAGTCTAAGGTCATGAGTGACTTCACAGTTACCAGGCAAGACATTTGCATAAGCAGCAGATGTGGTTCCTGGTGCAGATTCAGATCTATGAATGCTTCGTTCAAATTTGCTGAAGTGGGTTAAAGAGTGCTGACAAGTGAGATGTGACACCACTACATTTTGCAAGAATGCAAAATGTAGTGCCAACTTCTTTATGGGATCTGGCGATACTGTTTTAAGGTGAGAAAGGATTTATAGAGTATCCATAAAACACCTTGCTTCATAATAAAAATCCATGTTTGTTTGTGCCTTGTTTCATTCTGTGCCACACCTGCTCCTATAATCCATGTCGACACGGCAACATTTAGCGTTTTCAGAAGCGTGTTCTTTTCCTCCATCATCCTTTGCTCTCCTGCTTCTGTGATTTCCCATTTCAGTCCACACAACTCTTGGCCACTTCTGTCTCGCTTTCTCAGTTTTTATCCAGCTGTTTTTTGTTTTGTTTTTTTCTCTTCAAGTATCGAGACACAGTGACCCACTTCCAGTTCCTTCCTCTCGCCATCAGTGTGCACATGCATGTGAAAGTCAACAGTATTGGTTTTGAAGAATTTTTGCTCGGCAGCATTCTTTCTTTCCCATTTCCCCCATTCCTATGCACAGCCACCCCCAATAACTTAGTCTCCTCTCTTCATCCAGTTTGGGGAGTGGGAGTAAACAGGGAACTTTGCCATGAGTCATTACAAGGGATCCCCTGGCACCCGGCTGTACCCCTCCTCTGCATGCAAGGAATGCAAGCTCCATGCACTCCAGCCTTAATGAAAGGAGACAGTTATTCGGATACAGACAGCAGAACTTTATAAAAGTTTGATGGACAGCAGGGTGTTGACAAAGAAATGCAATTTTTAAAAATAAGAATTTTCCAAAGGGCAAGTCCATCTAGAGGACCAGAAAACTGATGGTTAGTAAGGTTTTATGAGTTTTCCCTGGCTCTCTTCTGGTGTGCAGAGTTGCATGCTGGGACTGTGGAAACATTTGCAAGCACCCAGAGATCTCTGGAAGACTGACTACGATTATAAACTTCCTTATATGCCACGCTATTATTCACCAAATACCTGCACAACCCATTATAACATTAAATCAACACTCAAGATAGTAAAAGAGCAAATTGCTTTATTTCTTTCTCCTCTTGATTCTCGCTCTCCTCCCTCTTGTTTTTCTCTCTCTACCTTCCCCCATGGCTTGCAGGGCCATGGGCTCAAAGACGTGCAAGCACCAGAATGTAGGTCAGCCATTGGTGCTGAGTTACCGATTGGAAACAGCTGTGTGTTTGTGGGCCATTCTTTCAGTCGGCTGTGGCCAGTGTTCGCTGCAGAGTCGTGCAGAGTTGTAATTTTGCAGAAATCCACAAAAAGTGATGAATACAGGGTTTGCGTGGGCGTCATGGGCTGCTCTCGTGAACCGAGAACCTATAATGAAATGAATCATACTCAACTGTGCTGTTCGGGTGCATGCAAACATAATTTAAATTTGTTTGCATGTTACTTTTGTTCCCATCTTATCTATGGGGATTAGAGCCAATTTTAATGGAGAAAATAATTTTGGGCAAGTCAAGAATGCAAATAAATGAATGCATTAAACTATACTTCAAAGTTGGGTTTATTAACAAAGGGATTCTTTATTTTTTGGTGGCTTTGTAATCTCTTTAAGGGCTTTGAAGAGATATTGCCAAAATATGAATCTGTTCAGAAGGAAAAAACAGTCAAGTTTTGAATAGGTGGAGCATTCAGTGCATCTGTGGTTATTCAGGAGCTACGGAAACAGATTAGGGCCAGTTTTGATGAAGGTTGTTGTATATGGTGATTTGGCCCTAGACCCCGTAGATTGAACTTTAATAGAAAACCATCAACTTTTGTCACGATTTTGTATTTTAAGATTTTTTTTTCTAAATTTTGAGTTTAATCTCGTCTTTTTAACTTTAATCTCAACATTTCAAGTTTATTCTTGATTTACCCAAAATTATTTTCTCCATCAAAACTGGCCCTAATCCGCTTCCGTACCATCCCCTTGAGCTCATTAGCTTCATCCTAAAACAGCAATCAAGCTCAGTCCTTGAAAATGGACACATATCTTTCAGATTACACCATTACTCGACAAATATAATCAATCCCCATGTGTTTAGATAGCATACCTGTGATGAGTCAAATGGGCAGTGGTCTTAGTGAGAAAAGCACAGCCTATATTGGCTCATCTATGGAAACATATACAGCCAGCACCTGAAAGTAATTAACCGTCAAGGCCAAGCATGACGCCACCTGTCAATGACACCTCATCAAAACCTTGGGCAAAAACACATGCAGAAAAAAAAAAGCCATGTGATGTGAGGGAACCCGAGGTCAACTGCATTGGGAAAAAAGCTGTAATTTCTCTGCTAACCCGCCTCTTAAACAACACCCCTCCTTCTACTGCCAACTCAACACAGGATATGAGACAAGCATAATGTACCATGCAGCTGTAGGCGAAAAAAATATCGTCTCCGCCGAACAAAAGCATCCAGACACCCAAACACTCCAGATGTAGCAAGTCTCTAAAAAAACTGCATGCAAGTGTCAAAAGTGAATAAACAAACGCTCATGAGCTACCAGTCACAAAAACACGAGCTGTGGCATTTAAACGAGCTCCATTGATGACTGTAATTACAGCTGTGCGTTGTCTCGTCTGACATGTGTCCTCGCCACACCCCTCGCCACTTGTGAGTGAGCTGATGAAAGGCTTAAGCTTGACATTCAAGCAACACAGCTATTCACGCACACACACGCACAAACACACAAAGGGAGGGAGAATTAGCCAGCACATGTGCATATTTGAAAGCTTATGGAGGATATTTGAGACCCTTTGTTAAACCCTAATCAGTGTACTTCTATTTGAAGGCCTTAACTGTCTCTGTTTATGCCCAGCATCTAAACTGATTTATTGTTTTCAACATTCCAATTAAAATAGGCTGATGCTAGAGTTCTGGACCCGGACCCCAGAGAAACTAGACCAGGGGTCTGCAATCTGCGGCTCTGGAGCCTCATGTGGCTCTTTGACTCTTTTGCAATGGCTCCCTATAGCTTTAAAAAAAACCTATTGAAATAAAGAGTTGTTATTTTCCTACAGAGGCTATTATTGATTGATGACAAATGAAATCAAGATAAAACAATTTGTTAACCTAAAAATAAATCACACTGTGCAATGACTCAGCACCTTCCTACTTCACTTCCTGCAACATCTACAGACCATCAACTTTCCTGCACCTGTGGCTAACCTTAAGTTTTAAATCCCTGGTAAATAACTAAACCAACAAAAACACTATTCTGGAAGAAAATAGAGATTTTAATTGTGTGGGAACAGATTCATTTAACCACCAATGTGCAGGTTAAATATGCATGTTTTATGTGTGGCAAGAAATGAGAAATTAGCATGTGTTGATCACATGATCATGTGTTATCAAACTTCAAGTTACTTTTTGTAGCCCTTTAAATACATTAACTAAAAATAATCTTCTTTATATAACATTGTGTTCATGTAAACTGAGATGTGTAAGAATTTGAAGATGCAAGATACTGTTTAGTTGTTATTTCTTGATGTTAATTTATTTCATTTTATTTTAATCTGTTTTTAAGTTGCCATTTACATGATCAATATAAATCAAACATTATTCTATGTCATTTTAACTGTATAGAATTTCATTCACTGTATTGTCTTCATTGAGAAGGTTTTTTTTCCGGCTCCAGGAGGACTTTAATCCAGGTGAGATGAGGCAAAATGGCTCCTTTGAGAGTAGAGGTTGCAGATCCCTGAACTAGACTATGGTTCCAGCACTTCCTGTGAGCATGCGCAGTAAGGCGAATGCCGGTAGTTCTGTCACTGCCGTACATCAGTTTTATTTTAGCCCAAAACCTAACCCAAACCCAGGACATACCCTTCATATATATGTATTTTTAAAGGTGGAATTTGCTGTGTTAAATGTGTTAAAATGATACACGGTGGTAACATAAGCACATTATACCGCTTATGTAGAAAAGGTCCGGCAGTGACGGAACTGCGCATGCGGTCAGGAAGTGCCGGAACTATAGCCCGGTTTGTCTGGGGTCCGGGTTCGGAACTCTAGACACTACAATTAAAATATGATATCTATTTGATATAGTGAATTCTGCCTGACCTATAGAACTAGTTTCACGTGGCACACTAATTGCAATCTATATTTGCAGTATTGTAAAACAGACCCAATAATGTCAATTTTGCGTGTGAGTTTGACTTTTGAAATGAGCCTTGGAAATGTTCTCTCTAGGCTTGCATTTGATTTTTTCCTTCAGTTCAAAATTAGCCACACGTTAATGTGGTTAATGGGAGTCTTTCAATGATCTGTTAGGTGTGATTTGATGAATGAATGCTTGCTCACCTTTTGCCAAACACCAGCTGGAATCGTCTTCAGCAGTGTGTGTGTGTGTGTGTGTGTGTGTGTGTGTGTTGTGTGTGTGTGTGTGTTCATGTGTGTAGTTTGAAAGTCAGATTCCAACAAGCTAACTCTCTCTACCCTCCACTGTTGTTGTTATTCATCTTCTATTAGACTACATATGCTCCCACGTGTCATTAAAGGAAGTATGTGTTGACCATAAACAGTCTATGGTGTATACCAGTGTTTCTCAAATCCCCTAGTGGTACGCAATGGCACTACAGGGGGTACATTAACAAATAAAGTGTCAGACTTGGTCCCACCCCAGGTGCAAAATGACCAGAAATAATAAAAAACTATAGAAATAAATTTATTCAGGAGCCACTAAATCAGTGTTTTTCAACCTTGGGGTCAGGGGCCCCATGTGGGGTCGCCTGAAATTTCTGAAAAATTCAAATACATTTTGGAATGTTTTTCATTATTCTCTTTTAAATTAAAACAACACACTCTTAAACAACTGTATTTCTATATTTTCACTTGGTGAAATATATATCTAGTTCAACTAAAATGCTGTAAATATATATATATATATATATATATATATATATATATATATTATATATATATATATATATATATAGTCTTGTTTTATTTTATTTTTTCTTGTTTGAAACTTGACAAGCTTGTGCTGAGTTAAAAGTCAAATCAATTTTATTTATTGAATATGATAATAATAATGATTTTGTATAAATAAATACAATAATAATTTTGTAATCTTTTTTCCTTTTTACAATATTTTAACATATCAATCAGTATTTGAACTCACTTGCAAACCTTTAAGGCTTCAAAATATATAATTGGTAATACATTATTTTAAATGTTATGGGGATAGTATCATACCAAAGGAATACATGGAAATACTGGGAATTTGATTCAATGCAAGGGTTTCTGAGTGAAATATCAAAGTCCAGTTAAAGTTAGGAGAATGGGGTTTCAGTCATTATTATGTTCTATGTGGCTCCATTGTTAGAAAGAGTCATGCTTTGGTGGGTGGTCTGTCATCGTTCTTCTCATCTGCCCGCCCACCAGTGAGGATTGGCTTGGTTTGCGTATTTATAGGGAGGATGTTTGTTAGAGATCCGACGTTTCAAAGTATGAATTAGCCCAAGTTTGCCAGTTGCCATGGTCACGACTTTGGTTGTTTTGTTTGAGTCCATTCAAACTCACATACAAACACACACCCCAGCCCCCCTGTGGACTTCCTTTACTGGCTGTGGCTGTCTGGCTTTTTTTTTAATGTGGTGTTGCTGTCAGTGTTTCACCATGATGGGGTTTTGTCTCACCAACAAACAACAATTAACTAAAATATTTACCAAATCTGTGTTTTTTTCTGATTTTTATTTTTAAACTTTGGATGTAACAAACAAGGGCCATGCACCTCAGAACACGGCTTGATATTCCAGAGGTCCTGTGAAGGACATGTGCTACAGCAACCTGGGGAAAAAAATGTGATGCAGGATCATTTTCGTCAACAAAACAAAGAAACAAATTAACATGAAGACCAAAATGAAGGCAAGGCAAGGCAAATGTATTTGTATAACGCATTTCATACACAAGGCAACTCAATGTGCTTTACATGATCAAAAAGTGCAAGAGAAAACATTCAACAGCTTAAAATCAATAAAAACATTTAAAATCAACAGTAAAATCAATTAAAATCATCAACAAACACATGACATCAACAACATGACCAAAAATCTCTCTCTCAATCATATGCAGTAGAGAAAAAAAGTGTCTTTAACTTTGATTTAAAAATGTTCACATTAGATTCTGACTTCAGCTCTGCTGCAGTTTGTTCCACTTCTTTGCAGCATAACAACTAAAATCAGCATCACCATGTTTACTGTGAACTCTGGGCTCCACTATCTGACCTGTGTCCATAGATCTGAGAGACCTGCTGGGTTCATACCTGACTAACATGTCACTGATGTATTCTGGACCAAAGCCATTCACAGATTTATACACCAGCAGCAGAACTTTAAAGTCTATTCTGAGGCTGACTGGGAGCCAGTGTACAAACTGGAGTAATGTGTTCTGACCTTATTGTTCTGTTGCTGTTTGATGCTCTTTTGGGGGATTCCTGTCAGAAGACCATTATAATAGTCCAGTCTGCTGGAGATAAAAGCATGAATGTCAGATCTGAGTCAATCAGAACACCATATGTCCACCATTATCTCAGCAGAAAGGGTGCAAAATGATGGCAGGATATTTAGAACATATCAGCACTGTTGCTTGTATGTTTGTTGACTAAGCCACTCAGAAAAAAAGTGTGATATGGTTTTTGAATACAGATACAAATGAGCATCTCTATTAATTTAGGTACAATCTACTGTCAATGTAATCTCTCTTTCTCTCTCTTTGCAATATGCTTTTATTCTAATTAAAATGATGTTACTCTCTCTTGTAATTTGTGCATTTAAACTACCTTTTTCTCTCTCTTTGCAATTAATGCTATGAGATCCTTATAACTGCAATTGGTCACCATCTATTGGGCTGTTATTGTTCACACGGATGATGAAGCTGCTTAGATGTAGTAACTTCTTAACTTGTTGCTTCATCTGTTGAAATCTTTAAACTTTCTGTTCCACTGAGACTGTTAACCCAGCGAGCTCATGTATGCTGGGTATTCATGTGCAACATATGAGTCTCAAAGTTATGACGGGTGCCTGAAATGTTACACTGAATGAAAACTATCCTTGTTACAAAGCTGACTTAAAAGAAAAAACAAGCTCAAATATAAAAAGCTGTTAAAGAAACATTTGGAATTGGGCCAAAAAATAATTGTAATCACAATACAAAACAAATACAGCAAAAAAATATTCAACAAAAAGTAAATACAAGACCATTAAAAGGGAAACAGATATTAAAAAAAAACCATCTCTCAAATCTCTAGAGAGAACTTGAGTGACAGTATGAGCATTTGAAGCCTCATAACATCAAAAAAGTCCGTTTCATTTTAATATTCCATTAAAAACAGAAAACATGTTCCATATTATGACTGCCACTTAATGTCATAAACCTCTTTAACATTCTGATTGTTCTCAACCATGTCTGATGAGTGCAGACTAATGCGAACACAGTATTATGAAACTGGACATTTGAGTTACAAGACACTACCTGCACTTACGCAGGCCTTGCTGTGGACACATCATTATAGTCACAATACTATAGCTACTTACCTAGTATTCCTCCTGAGAAATACATCAGCATCTCTGACACATACAGGATGTTTCTTAAGAAGAAACACGTCCTCAAGGCCTGACCACCTTTTGTGTCAGAGTCTACTACGCGTACTTCACAGCATCATGCAATGGTCCGATCGGCAGTGGAAAGTTTGGGGATTTTTTTTAAAGACTTTTTTTACTGTAACTGTTAAGTCACAGGAGTCAGGAGTAAAACTTTTCATCAGTCGGGTGAGTGCTCTTTAGACTGGAGCACAAAACTATACTGTATTAAAATAATATGAGCTTCTAAAGAGCATGATCATTTTAAAACTCTTTATTCGGCTCATGATTTAAGCGTCTCTTTCAATGCTGGTTTGACCGATGGCTTAGCTTTAGTTTAGAAGCAGTGATTTAAATCATCCTACGCTTGCTTTGCTGGACAAATGCAATAACTATGAAGTCCTTCCAGGGTTGGGGTCAATTATATTTCTATGCTGCAATTACGTTTTCAATATTTTTTTTCCAATTACAATTAAATTATGAATTTGTTTTTATCCTCCGAAAGTCAACTACAATTACGTTCTCAATGACTAAAGTTCAATTACAATTAATCACATTCCTAAGCCTGAAATAAACAACCTAATAAAAGTTAACCTTCCTCTTGTGTCAGTTTTCTGTTGGCATCCCATATGATAACAGGTCCAAACCCAGCAGTAAAATACACTTAAAACAAATATCTATCATCTAATTTTGTATCTATCTATTCCTAATCTATGAAAATATAGTTTTTAATATTTTGGTGTGGGCATCTGAGCCTTTTTTTGTGTCAGTATAGCCTTTGATTTAAATCTTTTTTAAATGGTAAAATGTGGGAAAGTTTGATATGAAACATAATTTAATAATTGTTACATATGTGTAGAACTGTACACAGAACTGGAACATGGTTCCCAAGTTTTGCGCTAAATTACAATCAACAATTTTCATAGGACTTTTCATGGCAATTACTTATTATAATGTCAATTATCTGAACTCAATTACAATTTAATTACAACTACGACAGCAACAGTTTTTGAAAATTACAGTTACAATTATAATTATGCCATAATTGTAATTATTTATCAGTTACTCAATTACCATTATAATTGACCCCAACCCTGAGTTCTTCCACTGCTATGCAGTAGTACAGTATGTACAGTATACAATGGACCGTTATTGTCCAAACTTCAACATGCTCTGGGACAGATGGTCTGTTTACAATGAGATGACAAAATCCTACTAATAATAAATAAAAACAAACCTTAAAAAGTAGAGAATGGACAACGCCTGAGTGAGGAAGGAGAGACAAAGTCCTTAAACTAAGGACATGTAAAACTAAACCTGAGTGAATGAAAATAGAAAAATATGAACTAATATTTTACATATTTTGAATTATTTATGTATTGTCTAAAGCACGTCTCTCTGGAAAATGAGTTTCTGTTGTCTCAATGGGATTATACCTTTATAAATAAAGTTTGTAGATAACTAAAAAATCTACCATAACTGTCCCACAGACAGAAAGTTAGTTTAACCATCATAAGATTAAAAAAAAGAAATATGCAAGACAAAAATCAAACTAAACAACACAAAGCCCAACATAAGTAATACAAATATAATTAAAAAAAAGATAAAGAGCACAGAAATTATTTACAATTGTACTAGTTATTAGATTAAACTGTAACGCAATAAAACCTATTGAATTCGGCCACAAAATATGGTAATATTTAAAATTGAGTAAGGATTTAATGTAAATTACATTTAGATTTTTAAATGAAACCTGATTATTTAAATGTTAATACAAATGTTTTTTAAAATGTTACCATCCAAACGCAGTGACTGTGGCCTGTGATAAAAAGCCCTTCATTCTAAGGACAGCTGATACTGTGATGACAGGTTTTTCAAAGAGATAGAATGAAAGATGGAAGAAAAGATAGGAAAAGAAAGCAGAATGTAGTCATTGGGCTTTAGAGGCCAGAAGCAATGAGCAAAGCAAGGCCTGAGCCACTCTGATCACTGAGCATGCAGATGATAAGTCTAAAAATAGAAGCACCCAGCGAGAAGGACAAAGGCTACTTCCTTTCAAACGATACAAAAGAAGGGTTGGACTTTAGCTCTAAAGAGCAAACAAGTCTGAACAGGTACTTAGTTCAAGAACATAGATACATTAGCATATGGTGTAATTTTTCCAAAAATAGTATATAAACATCATGAACATGGCTGCTGTAGACTGTTAAAATGTCTTATTTGGAGTTCCTTATGCTGTGTATAATGATGTTCAAGTAAATTAGGGAATAAATATCCACACTACTGTACATACCCCCACCATGAATTACACTAAATGGAGCTTATCTCAGCTCAAGCCCTCAACCTTCCAGCTGTAATACAGTGATGCTTCACCATTGACCTACTGAGCCCATTGATAGACACTCAATGTTTGTTTGTATTTACTTTATTACAATGATCTCATATGAAGTCTAATCATTAAACATTTTTTTAGTTCACACTGATTGTTTACGCCTCCACAAACAGGTGAAAATCTTAAAATATTTAATACATATAGCAGCTGTGGAGTATTGCTAATCAATTACACTCTCAATTACAATTTAATAAAATCTACAACTCAGTTTTTTGTATTAATTTATTGTGACTGGACAAAAGATTAAGCTTTGATTACTGTTATTTACCTTTAAGATAACTTCCCTACAGTAGCACATCAAGAGATACATGAAAAGGTATTTGAAATGAAGGCACAAATAACATGGTACACATTTTGGTATTTTAATCACAATAATTAAGCAATATCATTTGGTCTAGGCAGGTTCGCATACTCCAAACTGATTGAAGACATTTTTAATATGTAATAATAATAATAATAAAAAATAAATACATTTTATATGGTGCTTTTTTGGAAACTGAAAGTTGCTTTACAGAATTAAGGAATTTTTCTTTCACTCAACACTTAGTGGTGGTAAGCTACTATTGTAGCCATAACTGCCCTGGGGCAGACTGACGGAAGCGAGGCTGCCATAGTTTGCCATCGGCCCCTCCGGACACCACAAACATTCACTACTAGGCAATGTGGGTGAAGTGTTTTGCCCAAGGACACAATGACAGATACCACGGGGATGACTGCCAGCCCACTGTGGCAACTGGAATTCTCAGTGGTCTCCCATCCAACTACTAACCAGGCCCAGATCTGCTGAACATCTGAGATCTAACAAGATCGGGCAATGATAGGCTGGTATGGCCACATTCAAAAGAAATCCAAGTTTTTGAAAAAAAAATCTGAATTGTGCATTAAGACCTGCATTGTGAACATAGTGACAGTGCACTGCTGTGTGCAGCCCAAGATGTAATGGTTATCAATATTTAGATCAGCTGTACAGCGGAGGGAGTGATATGATCCGTAAGAAGTCCCGGTGCTGTTGTTGCCCTATATCAGCACTCTTGGAATGTCTGTTGTCCAATCAAATCGCTTGGGCGGAACTAACTGTTGTATAAGCAATATCACATGATAGGCAGAGCTGTTGTGATGGAATATCAACACTGCTGTGATTCGGTCGTATATAATCACACCAGTGCTGATATTTCAGCACAACAGCACAACCTCGAGTGTGATATTGCTTTTGTAACACAGTTCTACAAGCACATTTTATTAGTTAACAGTAATAAATGACTAGATTATGATTTGTTTGTTTATTTAATCATTTGGCTCCACCAAGAAAAATAGTTCCACTAGTGGAGAGCACACAGTGTACTGTTGTGTATAGCCCAAGATGTAACGTAACTAATGGCGTTTAGATCAGCTGTACAGTGGAGTGATATGATCCGAAAGAAGTCCCAGTGCTGTTGTTACTCTTGGAATGTCTGTTTTCCAATCTAAATGAGTTGGTCAGAACTTACTGTTATAATAGCCTATAAAAACATACAAGCTTTTCAATATGAAAATAAATGTTCAATCTCATTAAACTGTTGGTTGCTCAATTTTACCACTTGCAGAATTGGGGGCCCTCCCACAAAATATGTTGGATTTATTGTTGCTCAGAATTTCTGGAATTGTTTCTGAATCAAGGTTTTGTCCTCAGCTTTTGTGATCACTTGTCTTCATGCTGGGCCACATGGTGCACAGGCTGCCACTTTGAACAGATGTTGGACTACGATAAGGAGCTATCCCGTCGTTTCAGCCATGAAGTGTAGCAAGAAAACACATCTAGTTAAAGTGAGAAAACAAAAGATCAGCTGTTACTATTACTCACTGTGAACATTACGGGTTGTTCTTCTTGATCTTTGACTTCAGACTCAGTCTTAAAGGCACGTGTCGTCTTCTCCGTTCTGTAGGTAATTTGACTACGAGTATGAAGATTGTGATAAATGTTCTCTGAAGCAAGTATTATAAATCTCTTTAAGAGTCATTTTCATGATCCCACTCAAGGATATACTGGTCTAATAGACCAGTAGGCACTACTGAAATGACATCAAGGCTGCAAAGTAGAACATTGATTAGCAGATGTGGACAAAGTACTCACCTTCAGTACTTGAGTGAAAGTACAGATTATTCTCTGTCAAAAACTACCACATGTGTCCTAGCCCAATTATTACTTAAAGGTAAAGTGGACGATTTTCCAGAAGTTTGGAAAAGAAACGCCCTCTGCATATGCAACACACTACCTGCTTCCATGAGGGAACGCCTATGTGGACAAGAGAGCGTGCACCAGCCCAGTTTTCCTTGTGCACAGCTCTATTTACAAGTTGGAGATGCAAGATTACCTTCCAAAAGAAGATTTTCACTTTTCCCATATGTCAGATTCGCCACCGGTAAGTGAACATCCATTTTCAAAGGACCCGGTGCGCACCGGGCACGAGCATGAGCATGTACGATGTCCTTACGTAAAAATATCATCAGAATGATTGACAATTAGGAGGACCAATAGTCTTGATGATCCTCCCGGAATTAGAAGCCAAAAAAAAACATCGTCCACCATACCTTTAAGTGAAAGTACTAACTAAAGTACTTAACTAACTCAGCTGCATTCACCAACCAATACAACTATCAAACTAACAGTATTATTATCACAAACACGTTTCTATTACTTGTAATAACATTTGAGCAGTCTATTTAACTACAAAAACTAAACAACGAACAATACGTTAAGTTAAGGTGAGGTTTCGTTTATTCAGACAATGTTTTTTAGGAAATATTTATCTCCTGACATGTTTCGACTGTCAACTGCCAGTCTTCGTCACAGGAGTTCTGCTGATCGCCTTTGATGGTTCCTCTGAAGTTTCACTTGACTTCCACGTAATAGTTCCAGCGAGATTCATTTGTGACTTTTTTTTTAACACAAATTTCCTAAAAAACCTTGTCTGGATAAACAAAACCTCAACGTAACATACTGTTCAAAAAGAAGACAAAATGAATCCCGCTGGAACTATTACAACTAACAATACAATGTTCAGTATGTCTTAAATTTAGCTAACAAGACTTGCTTGTTTATCGTCAAATTGCGGTTTTCATGATACAAATCATATTTTGTTTCAAAAACCTTGGACATTGGACTAAGATACGGCTATGGATGCTCAGGCCAAGTATCAGTCAAACACTGATATTGCATGTGACCCGCTGCTGTCTGATATGCTCTTGCATTAACAGGCATGTTGTATTAAAGAAATGGTTGTAGAACTGGGTCAACCCATACAAAGATCAACAGACACTCGATTAGTACTGATCGCATAATGGTGTGGATAGGGGTGGGGGGGGGATCATGAGCTGTCATGAGAGAAAAAAC
Source organism: Gouania willdenowi (assembly GCF_900634775.1). Classification (NCBI taxonomy): domain Eukaryota; kingdom Metazoa; phylum Chordata; class Actinopteri; order Blenniiformes; family Gobiesocidae; genus Gouania; species Gouania willdenowi. The sequence goes on along the minus strand of NW_021144928.1, from coordinate 55,103 downwards.
TATCCCGTGCCGAGGGCATCTATATAAATGTAGTATTAAGTACAATATTATATGTGTCTGTCAGATGTAGTGGATTGAAAGTAATAAGTATCATCTAAAGTATCTGTACTTAAAGCTGATATCCGGAGTTCCTGAAAAGTCTATTTTTATGTATGATTCTTTTGAAATGCGAAAAAATACCTAACTCGTCTTTTACGATGGTCTATTGCCGGTGGTCGTTCATATACATTAATGTATATAAGCCCTTCCTATAGACCCCTATACAAATGAAATGATCGCCGAGTGCGCCCAGCCAATAGACTTTCTGTTTTTGAGTCTGTCAATCATAGTGAATGTGGAACTGTGCACGGAAACAAGGCCGCGCATCACAACAGCAAACAGGGGAGGAAGTGAGGCTGTTTAGGGCGGGACATTGAGACGTTTCTCAGAAACTCTGGATATCAGCTTTAAGTTAAGTGAATATACTCAAAAACAGTACTTAATTACTTTGTTACTGTCCACCACTGATGATTAGTACAGTGTTACTGGTGACCCCCAACTTACCAGTTTCTCTAATACACTGGATAGCTTTGAAGGGAGTGCCTCACCATGTATGGTGTGCAACCCTGGATAACCCTGTACATAAGAAATGAGAAATCTGAAAATCATATGAAGTCAAGCAAAACACAAGGAATAATCACTGTTGAAGTGTAACACAAACATTTACGTCAAACAATAATGATGTAATGATAATAATACTCACAATTAAATGTATCATATTCTTATTTGTAAGTATGATTTGATTGTGGTCTCTGCACACCTTGAGCTGAGAAAACCTGAGCATACATTTGATCAATAATTTTTTTATTTCTTATGTAACTTTGCACCATCCAGAACTTGTCCAAATAAATTTGTAAGTCAAATATTTGCTTTTTAAAAAGTAATAGCACAGTATGTACCGGTAATCAAATATATAAAAACTGGGCACTACACAAGCTTTTAATGTACTATTCTCTACTACATGTGTTTGACATTTTTTTATTGACCTTATTAAACTTTTTAGCCTTAAATTTTGCAACCGTCATTACTATCCTGAGTAGTGGTCCAGTTAAATCTTTATGCAACATACAGTAGCAAATGAGCAGAATAAAAAAAACCCCAGCTGTGGTTTTTCAGGAGTCAAACACTTGTTCCAAACAATAAAGTCACTTATTATTCTTACTTTTTGTTAATGAGTTTTTTTTTCTCCCTGAATCTGTTTCTAAAACATTTATCTACTGGCAAAACAAAATCAATGCAATAACATTCCTTGACCTCAGGCGATCCTGTTTGGATATTCATGACGCTGCCATTACTCAAGAAACGTTGACACCCTGAACACTTCCACGCTTCACTAGGAAACATACTAAATCTGCTGCCATAAATAGTGGTGAATAGTGTTGCTGACTACAGACACGTGATTTTAGTTTGAACTTCAGTCACACAGCATGACCTTAGACTTGACTCAACAAAAACACTTGTGACTCATTGCAACAGCAGAAGGAGACGGTCTTTGGTTTTTTTGACACATCAGCAGCAAAGACGGCAGACGGAGCTTCAGATGTTTGGACTGCTGTGGTTCAGGAAAAGGAAGAGCAACATGCTGATCAAACCACCGCTGTGTTTTTTTCAATGACGCTGTCCTGGTTGAACACAGGATTTTGGCAATCACGGGACAGTGTGTGAAAACATTTAAAATGGAAATCTGAAATGATTTGTTTTTCGTGGTCTGCCAAATTGCAATGGTCTATGCATACACAGGTCAAACGACTTTACAAAACTGTCACACATTTGAACCAATCTACCTAAGCATTGAGTTTAGGCGTTATATTATCCAATCCAACATGACTGAACAAGTCCCAGCTCAACCATCATACAAATATTTTGGTCATTCTATCTCAGAGATCCTCAAGAGGATCACAAATATGTCCTAAATCAATCTTTTGATGTATGATTCAACATAGCTGGGGCCTCTGATCCCGTCCAAAGCAGTGGGACTTCTTTTTTTTTTTGTTCAACAACAAACTTTGTGTTTTTAAAGTCTCTTTTGCTTGTTCTTTTGAACCTGGTTCCGCTAGAGATTTTTTCCTATAAAAAAGAGGGAGTTTTTTCTTCCCACTGTCGCTAAATGCTTGTTCATGTAGATCTTGTTGGGTTCTTTCTGTCTTACTATGGACTTTATGTTTTTTTTTTTTTTTTGTTAAGCGCTTTGAGATGACTTTGTTGTAATTTGTGCTATATAAATAAAGTTGAATTGAATTTAATTGAATTATTCACGAGAGGAAAGCGCCTTCTCACTTTTCTTACAACTTTACTTTACACATTCACTACATTGTTCAGCCAAAGGCTATATTATCGATATTTTGTGTTATATTATAGACTATTAAAGACAAATTATTTAATAGTTTACCTGCCAACTAATACTAAATGAGGCGTGATTAAATTCTCTTGCTTCAAATGATTTTGTGCCGTAAAAAAAATGAAGTTGCTCATCCCATTGGTTTTAAAACCTTTTAAAAACCTGATACAAAAGCTTTATTAGTCAGTCTGAAAATAAAAGGTTAATGACGTAACTTCACAACAAAGACCAAACGTTGAATCTTGAAATTTTGTAGAGCTGCAGCAACAAGCAATTTGCAAGTTTATTGCTCTATTTGGCTTTATTTAAAACTTCTGACCTCTTTCAAAAATCTCCCATTCTGCAAACTGGCAGGCACATGATAGAACTAACTAACAGTGTTGGCATTGAATTGTATTGTTTATGGCTGCCATCTCTTAGTCTGGTACAACTGGGAATTTCTAATAGCAGAGGTGATGATTTAGAAGGAAAATTCATTACGTGTGCTGGCTCATGCAAGCTGGTAAAAGTTGTGGGATTTAAATAGAAGTTTTATTAGACATGGCCTCCTAAATGAAAATAATATCAATATGACATTATTTATTAAGGGTGTCTCCATCCAATATGGATATCGGCCTTATATCAGTACAATAACGAGAATCAGAATATATGAGCCTGCATCTAAAATCTCTGATATTATAAATAGTTTTTCCTATGTATTTGTTATTCTTTTATTCAATTGTTGAATATTCTTATGTTTAAGGTTAAAATCTATGTATCCTATTGGTTGACAATAAATGGGTCAGTTTTTTCTTCATACCTACTGTCCCTGATTATTGTTCTCTGTTTGAGCAATATCACTTGATCAGACCTTTTCTAACGTTCCACACATCAAAATAAGTAATAAATGCATGTATGATTCTAGCTGATTTTGTATTGGGCCAATATCGGTATCCGCCAATACGCAAGGAGATCGGTACTTCCATGTTATTTATATTATACGATATGTAGTATTTAATGATATATTTTTTAGCATTCTCAGGTTCATTGAAACCAAACTTTTTATATATATACATTTGTCAAATGACTATTATTTTATATATGTACAGTATAAGTAATTGTATTTTAATCCACATTTAATAAGCCTAATTGTTTATTATTATTATTATTATTATTATTATTATTATTATTATTATTATTATTATTATTCAGAACATTTTATATACTTTATCTAAAGTTATGATACATTTTTGGCACATTCTAAAGCACATGTTGCATTTAGAAAAACTAGTAGAATACTTGTGATAAAATCTCAAAACTTAATATTTGTGATATTGGAATAGTGCAATTGTGATACAACCAAGACAAAGAAGCAGTGACAATGTTGTCACATTGCATTGATTTCAACGGGATGACCAAGGAAGGAAATTATTACGGTTAAAATTAGACACTTGAAGTAAGGAAAAGGCGGGACTAGATAAGCTTTTGTTTTTTCTTGTCCCTTTCAAACTGATTAAATATATTTTGTACATTTATGTTAAATGTATTTCAATTAAATACATACTGCATATGTAATTGACTTCTTGATTGTATTGTTTTGTTGTATTTTCCTTATTAAAGTTTGAGACAAAGAAATAAATAAAAATTTAAATGGATTTTTTTTTTTTTTTTTTTTAATCCTCCACATCTCATTTGAATACACTAATGTTTGGTTTTAAGTCAAGATTTGTATCTTGACTTAAAACAGGAACGCAATAGACATAATGTTAACTGTTCCCTCGTTTCTCATCTGTTTTCCACGCTAATCTGTGTTGGTTACCTAAACAAGACTCGAGTTCAACAACAGTACACGCCCTGAATTCCGCTCAGCCAATAAAACGCTTCTTGCATCTGTACATAACCAATCAGAAACTCCATGGGCGGGTCACTTAGGCTGTTGCTAGGGCATGTCCCTGATGACATTTTCACCCTTTAGCCAATCAAGTCGCGCCTTTTGGTGTTTAACAGAATTATTGGTTGAAGCTACAGTGTGAACCCGCCCATCAAGTGTTCCTATTGGACAGCGGAGAGGTCATTCTCCTGCCTGAGTTTTCGGTAGGTGCTGTTGATACTGTAGTTTGGAGTCGACAAGACTCTGAAGTGAACGTATCTGCGTTAATACAGTGATCTGAAACTGTTTTTACATTTACATTCCAACCTTCCATGACCTGTAAATTAGTGTAAATAGCCTATTTCTATTTTTTTTTTTTTTTAAATATCAAGACAACAAACGAAATGGAACTTAATTCCCTTTTAATTCTGCTGGAGGCTGCAGAGTACTTGGAGAGAAGAGACAGAGGTATTCACCAACCACACTGACAACTTACAGCTTTAATGTTACTGTTGTGACTCTGTAAACGCCTATTTAACTTTAGTTTTCAGTTTGATGTCACTCTTGGTAGCATGGATCCGAACGATTGGAGCCTGCTAGAGTTTTAGTGTGTTACGTGCTGGAGAGGATAACAGCTCAGTGTAATGCACTTCTGATATGTGTTTATAACACAGGGCAATGTTTGGTGCTGACAGCATTCTGCATTTCTCCTAACACACATTAAAACATGTGTGGAAGCGAACAAACAAGAGTGACATTCAAAATATGGGCCTATTATTATAATGCCCGAAATGGTAATAATGCAGCATTAAACATCATATATATATATATATACACATATATGTGTGTGTGTGTGCAGAGAATGGTCCTCAGGTGATAACAGATAGGTGACTATCTATAATAGCATATCTATCCTATTGATGTGATTGATTAACAGAGAAGACTTCACACAAGGTGAGCAGTATCTCTGTTTTTTCTGTGTTAATAGGGGCAGAGCACGGTTATGCATCTGTTTTACCATACAGCAGCGAGTTCTCCCGACAGAAACGAAAGCCCGCCGATTTCCAGAAAACTCAGAACAATAGGTAAATATGACCCTCTTTTTGACATGTGTGTCAGCTCGGTGAACGAGTAGGGGGTGTTTTCATGCAGCCCAACCCAGCAGCAGCTTCTGTTTTGGTCTCTCCACATAAACACTACTGCCACGCGTACACTGTCAACTCTCTCTCTCTCTCATCTCTCTCCTCTCCTCTCTCATCTCTATCTCTCTCTCTCTCTCTCTGCGTTGACAAACAAACAACCTGCATTTTAAACCATCTGCAACCTGCTCAAGAGGTGCATTTAAAGCTCCACAAACAGTGCTGTCACAATCATGCACAGTCAAAAAACTTCAGCACCCCCCCAACTTTTGATCATATTGCATTCTTCTTCTTCTTCTCTTCTCTTCTTCTTCCTTCTTCTTCTTCTCTTCTTCTTCTTCTTCTTCTTCTTCTTCTTCTTCTTCTTCTTCTTCTTTTTCTATGTCCTTTCTATGTATGTAACGGTCAACAGACCAATGTGGCCCTACCAGCCTGTCGTTGCCCGATCCCGTTAGATCTCGGAAGCTAAGCAGGTCTGGTCTGGTTAGTAGGTGGATGGCAAGGCACTTTACCCACATTGCCTAGTATGAATGTAGTGTGTGAGTGAGTGTTGGGGTGGTGGGAGGGGCCGATGGTGCACTTTGGCCACAACAGTAGCTTACATCACTAAGTGTGGAGTGAAAGAATAATCCCTTATTGCTCTAAAGCAACTTTGAGTGTCCAAAAAAAGCGCTATATAAAATTGATGCATTGTTATTATTAAATGTAGTTTGTGTATGTAAGTTATAGGCAAGGCAAGGCAAATGTATTTGTATAGCACATTTCTTACACAAGGCAACTCAATGTGCTTTACATGATCCACAAGTGCAACAGAAAACATTCAGCAGCTTAAAGTCATCAGTAAAAATCCAATTAAAATCATCAACAAACACATGACATCATCAACATGACCAAAAATCCCCCTCTCGATCATACGCAGTAGAGAAAAAGAGTGCCTTTAACTTTGATTTAAAAATGTACTGTAACACACTGTATCTATTGGGTAAGGTTACTGTCAAAAGTTTTGTCTGCGCACCCGTAAAATTCGTGCAACCGAACCGCAGTGATATGAATCTCATTGCGACACGATGAATTACTGTTAAATTTACGTCACAAAGTCACAGGCATTATGTGTCGAAGGAAGATCTGCAATATGCCAATACTGCATCTCAAGTTTCAGCCAGTGGTGTCAGTAATGCATCAAAATGCTGGTTGGTTGCCAACCGCCGTTTGTAACAGATAAAAACTATGATTTCATCTCATTTTGTTTTTTTTTTTGCTATAATATTGTACTAAAAGCATGGGACAACAAAGTAGAGAGATTCACTTAGCCAGATTTTGTTTACTTGCCGTGTTGTGTGACATTTTGGCGCAGTGAGTGACCCAATTCATCTTCTGCATCTCGTGTTAAACAGCGGTTTACATCCAGCATTTTGATGCATTATCGCCCCCACTGCTTGAAAGCTGATACGTAGTATTTGCCTGGCAGATCTTTAATCGACACATAATGCCTGTAACCTCGTGACGTCATTTTCACAGTGATTTATCGTGTCGGATTCATATCCACAGGAATAAGATTCGCGTTCACAGTAATAAAATCGACAAATGCAACTGTGAAACCTTTGACATTAACATACCCCATACATAGCCGACATGTTTTCCCTCAGAGGTGCAGAATAGATGTGAATAGATACAGATACAGGCCAAATTGTGATGGCTGCAGCTTTCATGCTGTCTGCAAAGGTCATTATCTCTAAAAAAAACCCAAAAAAAACAACTAGTGTTGCAATTAAGGGAGGCTGTGAAGAAATGACAGCATCGTTAGTTGCTCACTGATGTACATGGAAGAAATGGTTACATCATGTGGTCAAATCCAATATTGAAGCAACTATAGGTCAAAATGCTGATGAAGAAGTAGATGTTAGCTCTGATTGGAAGGAATGAGAAGAATAGACAGAGTGCATCACATTATTATCTGTAAAATGTGAACTTGGCACATGATCCTGATGTTAGGGCTCGTTGTTGGTGCTAAATCTTAGTTCACACAACATGGTTTCAGTTTCTGTTCAGACTTGAATGTTTGACACAACACCGACTGTGGTATTTTTTAAGATAACGTTTAAAATACTCTCCAAATTATATCTATTTGCTTCTTGAATAATAGTGGTCTATATTTGTATTATTTAATTTATTTTGTCAATTTGCTTTTAACATGTTTTATGTCCCAATATCATATGGCTTGACATTTGTTTTCTATGAAGTTAGTCACTGGCTCTCTTGGATTTATGACAATGTGGAGTTTAGTTTGATGGAACCATTGTGGGACCTGCCCTAACATGGCATGCGCTGTGGGGTCTTTTGACTAGGTGCTGTGATAGTTCCTCCAGGTGTGAGCTACTGAACTTGTTAAGTAACAGGCTGTGATTTACAAGAAATACACTTTTTTGGGGGTAAGCTCAAGTATTCTGCTGACATGTCGCCAGATAGTTTAAAAAAAAAATTCCTGAGAACATTAGTTTTATTCCTGTAGGGTTTACATCAATGTATGTACAACATACGTATAATCACAATTACTAAACTCTTCATAAAAATATTTAGGAGTGTTTGATGGCTTGTGTTACAAACAAACACGTTCTTTAAGTCCACATTGTAACACGTTGTGAATGTGAAAGGTGGGTGTGATGGCAGAAAACAGACTTTCGCCTTTTCCCTCTGCTCTAAGTTCTCCGCTCCAGAAGCTTTTTTCAGCTGTAGCTTGGGTGTGGGTTACTGGGTGTAAATGGGGTAAAAATGTTTGTCTATGTTTGAACTGAAACTAAAGCTGGCTTTTTAGTCATAAGGCACAATACTGCCTTTGTACACCCGACAACCGCTGCTATAACTTTGAACGTCTCTAACAAACACGAGCAGGTTGTGTAATAGTGCAATATTTAGGGCAGGTCTATGGGTTTATTTCAGGTTGCTTGTTGACTTGAGGGCTGATGTTAAATTTACTTCATAATTTCTAATGTGATGCAAAACAATGCTAGAACATAAAATGTCAAGAGGGAAAAACGGTTCTAGTGTCCTAAAGAACCACTGCTCATTAGTTGGAGAGCCGACCGGGTGAGATATTCCAGTTTTATTTCGTTTTAAAAGTTACTTAAAGATATACAGAGACTTGCATGTCACACTAAGCTTCTTCAGAACACGTATAGGTGTGTGTTCACTTGCTGTTATTACAGGTTTAGGAGCATTCCCTTGCTCCCATGACTTCCTGCCTGTGCCCTTTGCTTTGACTTGGGTTTCCCCCCCTATTTTTTAAAATTTCTCTTTTTGAAGTATAAAACTTCCTCTTGAAAGAAACGAATCAGTAATTGGCGTTTTATAATTTACAAAGATTTTACGAAAACCACATTTTTACATAAAAACTTAACAAGCTGTGACCTTTATTTTGGAGACACACAAGTGCTTCTTTGGTACACAGCTGTGGGAACTGCTGCTTCACGAGCACGAGAGCTCTAAACAGTGGAAAATGTGAAAAGGCTGCTTGTCTGTCTGGGCTTTTGTTGTTAGCTGTTATTTGTTTTTATTGCCGTGGTATCCATGATGGCCGAATGAACAGAGGCCCTGTTTCACAAGCCTTCCCCGCTCCCGGCTGCCCATCATAATAGGGAATCTTCTTGAAAAAGCCCACATGCTGAGGAGTTCTGCAGCGTTGAGGCCTTCCAGACGTCTGAGTGTGTTTTTATCCCGTCGTGTCTACTGCTGCTGATCAGTTCAGCCTATGACAGCACCAGAGTGTGTGTGTGTGTGTGTGTGTGTGTGTGTGTGTGTGTGTGTGTGTTTGGGGGCAGGCAGGGACAGAGATGGGGTGTTGTGCAGTGTCACCCCATCCTCCCTCCCTTTTCTCTCCCTCTCTCTCTCCCCTTCTCTGTGTGTTCTATTTCACCCTCTGCTCGAGGCTTTTCAGTAAGACTCTAAAATTCAACTTGTATTCGTCTCAGATTCCCATATTTGTGACCTAGCTTCTACATGTTTGGGAACCTTAATCCACCTCGTCAGTGTTTTTAGAGTGTTCAAAAAAAAAAAAAATCTGCATTCCATTCATGAAACTTTATTATGTTAAAACCACAGCATTCTAAAACCCTCAATCCACATCAAAGCAGTGCAGAAACAAGGACCTATAGGCCTTTCTTTGATCTCTTGACACATACTTTTTTTGACTGTTTCTCATTTGTGTCAAGTGAGAATTTCATCCCAACTTGAGATCAAAACCTTTCCTGACATGTCTCTCGCACAACATTGCATCGCACTTTTCGACACTCATCACTTTGCTTTTGTCATTTCAGATCGTCGCACAATGAGCTGGAGAAACATAGGTAAGGTGAACTGTACATTAAACACTGTGTTTTTTTTCTTCTTCTTCTTCTTCTTCTTCTTCTTCTTCTTCTTCTTCTTCTTCTTCTTCTTCTTCTTCTTCTTCTTCTTCTTCTCTCCAATGTGTGTGATTTTTGTTTGTGTGTGTGTGTGTTTTTTTTAACATAACCAGTCAAGGATTCAAAGCTCCAGGTAAATGTCAGATACTTCCCTATCAGCCAGAAACACCAGTACGCACAGTTGGAGTGGATGCTATCTTCAAAGAGACAGAGCTAAATTAATTCCTTACGCCTGAAAATGTGTGAAGCGGATTTTAAAGGGCAGCTTGTCTGTTAGATCAGCCTCAGTTTCAGGGATTAAACTTGTCTTGTGGTATAAAAACGTGTCAGTAAGGTGGTAATCCTGCCCAGCCAGACCAACAGTGACTAACTACATCTTGCCAGTCACGTTTCTCATAATAATACCATCACACTGCTCTCCAATGGAAGAAGGGCGTGAAACCTTGTAAGGTGTCTTTGATAACTCTAATGTGCAAGTTCCTAATAGATATTATAGAATAGAATAGAATAGAATAGAAGCTTGTATTGTCATTGTACAAGATATACAATGAAATTAAGGTGCTCTCCAAGATTGATGAATGACATATAACACACCCTATAATACTACTCAGCACACTATATACCGGTACATTACCATAACATGCAATCATTAAATGATATTCACATTTAATGAGTGAAAAAGTAGATATGTATCAAAGTGTACAGGTTTTGCTGTTTTTAGAACTCTCTAATATTCTCCAGTTTCTGGTTCCCGTGGGACTACTACACTGTTGTAAAGAAGGTTCAGGAGATGTCTGATCATGCGACCAACAGCATGTGAGTCGTGGCAGAAAAGGGTGTGTCAGTGTATTACTGGCAGTCACACACACTGAAGGGTTGGGATTTTACCAGTCATGTGTCTATAAGTGAGTAATGGGTGTCTGTAGTGTAGAAGGAAACATGCAAGGGCATATTCCTCCCTGACCCGCGACACGCGAGGCCTGAGCTAATTCCACTGCAGGTGTCGAAATCCAGTGGTTAACCTCCTGCTTGCTGACGGCCGCGCCTTCTTACCGGCGATGTGACGTCCAGTCCAGTCAGAATGACATGTGGCAGTAAACCTTTGCATCATAAGATTACTCACTTCCTTTTGTCTTCTTTGTAGAAACAAAGTTGTGAAAAAAAAAGAAGTAGTTTGTACGTACACTACATCATTGTGACTATATGTGTATTTGAAGTTAAACAAGCTGTTTCAGTGACGCACAATGTATTCCATCTCACCACCACATTGCAGCGTCCACTATCTGTCCCTTCTACTTTTACACTGCGTCTCTTTTTTAGCTCCTGGAACTTCTTCTTTTTTTTTTTTTTTGTCCCAACCTGCTTATTGGTGATGTCAAACTGCACAGTAACACTTTGCAGCACACTTCATTCTTACGTCCCTGTCCAAACCTGTTGCTCGAAATTACCCAGTTATTAACAAGCAGGTGTTAACCCTGGCGTTCAAACGTTGACTGTTAAAGAAAAACATTTTAGCCACTAAGCAGTGCAAGTTAATGATGAATGAATTATAAAATTAGGAGAAAAGAATGAGATGATCTAACCCAGTGGTTCCCAAACTGGGAGTCGTGACGCCATGACAGGGGATTTTGATGAAGAATAGTCAAAATTGTATTTGTTTTCAAATATTTTTTTTTTTTTTATCATTTTGTTGAAATTCTGCTGCAAGGATGGGGACAGAAAAAGTTTGGCAACCACTGATCTAACCTAATTCATAGAAAGGACATCAGCAGTGCAAGAACACAGTGTAAAAAATAGATCTATGATAAGCTGGGACGGCTTACACTGTAAAGCAGAAAGGCTAACACATTAAAAACTAAGGAATAAATACTAAAAGTGTGTATGTCAGGTTATTTGGATTCTCTCTATTGGACGCAGCTGTGAATAGACAGACAGTCCAGTGACAGACTGGCATCCATGCCTCACGTCAGCTGGGTAAGCATCAGCAGATCACTGCGTCGCTGTCCAGGATAAAGCAGCATTAAAAGTTGAATGGATGAACAAATTCAGCTGGTTTTAGACTAACATCATTGTTTGTGATTCATTACTACTGTTTTACATATTCTCAGAATTATTGTTATAACCAAATTTATATTTAACTACAAAAACAAAAAGAAAAAAAAACATTACTATCTATAGTCACGTCACCAATTCATAAGGAAACCAAAAGCTATCATCTGGACTGTTTAACCAGTTTATTGAATCTTGGATCTAGTCGAAGCTTCATCCCTCCTATGCATCACCTTTAAACTGTCCCTCGACAGGGAGGGGCTGCTGTTTGATTCCTGACTCACGCTGTGGTTGCTCACATGCTGTATTTTGGAAATTATATCACTCCCTGTTCATGAGGCAGATGAGGTGGCTAATGAACATTTAGTTTGATTGCCTCTTTGCGAAAAGATGCACACTGTGAACACAGCCCATTATCGCCTAAAGTTATATTCAGACACAACCTTGTGTTTGTACTCGTTGCAATAATTATGAAGGAGGAGTTGTGTGAAGGTCAGACGGACACTTTTGACAGTGTCCTTGGTTCAAATTATTTTTGGTTTGGTTACTAGTGCTTTTTTAATAGTAGGTGAAACCATCGTACCATCATCCAGGGAAAAGTCCCACTTTGCTGCTTATCATGCTATATTGATACTTATTGATGTTTCATACAGAATAACTTTTCATACCTCCAACTTCCTAATGCATTTAACGTAAACTTATCTTTGAAATTATCCAAAAAGAATCTTTACGATATATGATATCTTCAGATGCTAGCTCTCATATCTCGTTGTCATGAATGTCAAATTACAGCCTGGAATCCATCCCATCTCTTTGTATTATTCAATTGTTAAAGGGCCCATGTTAAGCTAAATAGACACAATTCCTATTATAATCTGGGAGCAAATACAAGATAATTTCCCTCCATCATCATCCACACCGTGTACTTTAAAGGGCCCATGTTAAGCTAAATCAACTTTTCTATGCTTTAAACATGATAAAGTGCTATATGGGCTTCATACACATGCCCAAAGTGTTTTTTTTTCATTGATTCCCTCAGTCGTTAGTTAGAGGGTGATTTCCTCCTTTCTTACTGCAGGGTGAGCCCAAACACCTCGCTCCAATTTGATGACACGCTCCCACTTTGATGATGAATTTGACGCTGCACTGAGCTGGAGAAGCCGCGCCTCCAGGAAGCTCTCTGCCGTGATTGACATGTAAACAGACACGCCCACGAAGGTGAACATTTCAGCATCCTTCGTGCAGTGCTATGTATGTATTTTCTGCAGTCTATGTATGTACCGGTGAACGCCCCGCCCCCACGCTCTGTCTTATGTTTATAAAGCAGCATGAGCTCGGCTACGGAGTGGGTGGGAGGAGGGCGGGCCGTCCCCTGGCCCTATGTCACCGTGCGGGGAGGAGGAAGTCAGTGTCCCGTCTATAGACACGCCCACTCACTCAAATCAGACTGTTTGTGTAGAGTTGTTCAGAAAGTGACTTTTCAGAGGCCAAAACTCTAAAAAACAGGCGAGTTTGGGAAAATAAACCTCAGATACTACGTTTTTGGGGTTCTTAGAACAAATGGAGATGGGTGAAAAATAGCATGATATGGGACCTTTAATCGAGGCGTTTGAATTGTGGGGTGGGACAAACACACGTAACCAATCAAACGAAGAGCGGACGTGACGACAAAAGCACAACAAGCGTAGATATTTTTCCCTAAACGGAGGAAAATAGTGTGCAGTATGGTAAAGACTTACAGTTTTATAGCCTCTTCTTGTTGTGGTTTTAACACTATATCCAGCTCTTTCAAAACAAAGCAGATGCCATGTTTGTTTTGACACTGCTTGGCGTAGGAGATATGACGTTCTTTCTGTACGGCTCTGATTTCCTTCGAAACGAGGACGTGAGCAGAAACGGCGGCATTACCATACCTACTTTCTTACAAAAAGTAAGGAAGTGGGTGTGGCTTATCACCAGGCTTGTCAAATGATGGTGTTTTGATTGTCAAATAAATGTTAAGTCACGATCTGCAGTTAAATAGTATTCGTAGAATTTTGTGACAGTTTTACAATTATGAAAAGGATCAAACAAATAGTCTTTTCTATCATATGCTGGATGTTTGTTTCTGTAGCTGCTGCTCAGAGATCCCTTAGCTTGCTCACTGCCTCTCGCTGAACTGGCTGCTGAGCCCTGACACAGCAGCTGTTCTGGGCTCATCGTGCATATATTTGTGTCCTCTTGTTATGAGTTGTCTGCCGGGTGGGCGTGGAGTCACAGGGTCGACCGTCGTAGCATAGCCTTCTTATCTGCTGCAGTGTATCTGAGACAGCTCTGCTTAAAGCCTTTTCACTCTCTCTCAGCCAGAGCTCTATGCTGTTAAGTTTAAAAACTCAAAATTCTTCTGTGGTTGGTCACCTTTGGCAATCAATCAACCAGTCAATCAGTTTTGATTTTGCCTATTTTGCTGCATGTCATAAGTTTCCTTTGTAAACAAACCCCAAGATAAGTCTGCACTGCACTGCTGATGCTTTGGCTTCCCACATATCACCTATTAACAGGAAACCTGAGTCCAGTAATGTAATGCTATGTGTCTACTATGTTGATGTTGCTTCCCCTCAATTGAAAGAAAGATTTACCGTGCTATTTTTAACTCCCACCGCCCACAGGCTATTGAGTGTTCTCAATTTCATTTTAGAGATCACTCACGCAGATTAAAGCAATGGCCAAAGCGCGCCGATTGGATTCAACAAAGAGTATTGTCTTACAGTTTATATCCTCCTGCGGAAGATGTTCAGCAACTGTGCAGCACCTATTGAACTCGGCTTTAAATCTACACGCACCTCATGGCACTTGGTCTGTCATGGTCTAAGCTTCTCCCTAATTAAATTTACTCTCTGTGTGTGTCTTCTACTCCCAGCTGTGATGGATGACTTATCCAGCTTTCCTTTGGACGCCCAACTCCTTTTGCGAGGCGTTCTCTTGCTTCAATTGAAGCCCGTCTGTGTGTGCCTTTGTACACAAAGGTGTTTCTGTGTGCGGGCCATGTGTAAAGAAATTCATCAAGCTATTTGAGTTATGGCTTTTGAGCCGGTCGATGGAACGGAGAGCTTTCAGTTTGGTTCTTTCGCTCTCCTTTCTTTCCAGAGAACACATCTGTTTTTTTGGTTATTCTACTATTTTTTTCTTCTACTCTTCTTGCTGGATGACCCTTTCACCCACTGAAAAATTCTGAGTCAGCAGAAATCTGAGGCGAGGAGGAGGAGGAGGAGGAGGAGGAGGAGGAGGAGGAGGAGGAGGATGGGGGCTCACATCTCACAGAGGGTCTTTAGTCCTCTTTACAAATTGATGAAACTGTGTCAGTTTTTCCTTTTTAAGGCGTAGATCTAGTCTTTTTTTGTTTTTGTTTACCTGTTCAAAAGAACATTTCTCGCAATCTCCATTTTCCTGGTTTCTTACTGTTTTAGATTGTATGAAAGAAAGACACAGAAATAAATCTTGAATAATACTGAGTTATTAGAGTACTCTGAGGTTTTCAACAAGTCCTTAAATGTGTTCAATTCTACTTTGAAGTGAAATGTAGGGCGTGTGTTACAACAAATCACGTTTCATGAATACTCTATTTGTTTTTTTACACACGTCCTTTTTCTTAGTTTTAACGTTGCTGTAGAAATTCTCTGGTTTCTCGTGAGGGAAAGTGAAGAAAAGCTGATTCTGTTGCACAAAAGCATGTCATTAGTGTTGCACCGTGTACGTAACTCCTGACTTACTCTCATATTTGTGTGGAGTTTCAGATTTGTGAGGACTATGTTGAATAGTTAACAACATCAGCTTTGCTAGGTCAACCCCTTTGGAAAATCTATTGTCTTGTTTCACAGCTAGATGTCTTACTACACCAGACATGAGCAACAGTCTATTTTATAACAAAGTCATCTCAGTGTGCTTAACATAATATAAAGTCCATAGTAAAAAAGAAAGAACCCAACAAGATCAACATGAACAAGCATACATTTTACACATTTGTGTTACCTACACGTGGCATACAGTCATTTTGTTGACTCATTTTGTGTTGTAGCTGCTGCAAATAATTATATAATTAAACTCATCACTGCCAAACTATGCATTTTGTAAATTGGTCATTCAGTTGTGAGGAGTTTTATCCCAATTTTAATTATGCTGAGAAGCAAACGGGTGTATTCTCCGGAGTGCAAAGCATGAAAAATCAAGTTGCTGCTGGGCACTGGGCAGTAAAACCTCATGCACTGCTACAAAACAGCTGATGCTTGTAAAAACAACAGCAGTGGATTTATTTTAACAAGGTGTGTTTGTAGGTTTGGGGTGGGCGGCACAACCTAACAAAAAGCCATTAAAATGAGGGAGAAAGCAGCAAGAGGAACAGGTCGACCAAAAACCATTCATGGTTTCATGTGTGCCGGAGCAAGAACAGATGAAGACATTCTTGAGCGTTGCTGCAGGGAGGGACGTGAGGCCATGTAGGACGGGGCTGCTATGCCTGTCAGCCGAGGTTTCTGAAATTCAGGTCAGCAGAGCATAGAATACAGAGTTGGAAAAAAGAGAAGCAGTTTTGGGGGAGAGTTTGCAGATGGATGGATGGATGGAGGCCTGAAAAGTACAAGTCAAATTGTGTGAAATCGCTCTTCTGCTGCATCTGCATGCAATTGTGTCTGCTTTTGCAGTCTCTTTTGACAAATAGAAAGTCACGAGTCATTGTTTCATGATGTATTGATTGATAGGATTTTGTCATTTAATGTTACTTTATAGCTTACCATTGTGGTTTGTGAGGCTTAAATGTAAGAGGCAAACAAAGCAGAAAAGAAAACATAGTTAACCGTGTTTTACAAGTTTCCAGCATTTTTAGGGCCTCAGATTTTCCATTTCAAATTAATTTCCCAAATTCTGTCTCAGAGGTATACTCATTTCCACGTCACTTTACAGTTTTCCGCTTGGTTTCCGTTTCGCCTTTCCCTGTTTAGATGACTTTACAGGCTAATAAACTATCCAAAATTGTACCAAACATGCTAATAAAGTTAATAGAGTTAACTACTGTTATTAATTTATTATGCTTTAGATGATTTACAAAACTGCTGAAATCACACAATATTACGTCCCTAGAGCGACATTGGCCAAACTGCTAGACTCTTAGCGACAAGTTTAAATGGAAAAAATACTAAGAGAATCAGAAATCAAAATCAGAATCAGAAACAGTTTTATTAGTACAGTTTAAAAGCAATACAATGAATTTAACTTGGTGGATGGTGCGAAGAACAAAAAACAAACCAGAAACACTATAACAATGTGCGATATAATCCCAAAACTTTATTTGTGAAACATTAAGTTACCGCCAACCAGCAAAGAACGTCACATTTTTCAAGTAACCCCACACAGCTGTGTGATTGGAGGGGCTATGTGTCTGCCTCGATGCATCACCAGATACACTTATCACCATTTGTAGCATTACACCAACAGCTCAAACTGCCTTCGTACTGGTGCCTTTTCAGATTTGAATGCAGTCATAATAATTTGAACCGCTTGTTCATCACAAGACATGGAAAACACGTGGAAGGAGCTCTACATTCATTTTCAATCACAAGATTACATGGTCACTACTCCCAACATAACACAATGCGCGAGAACTTGAACGCTATTTTGGGCGGAATTGCACATATTTGTCTGTTTGTCATATTCTTTAGACATTCAGAAAAAGTCAGCAGAAAAACACCATGTAAATATATGACATTGTCCCAAAACATGTACGTGAGGCATTTCTGTGCCATGTTAGGCTAAATTTCAAATAAGGATCGAAAAAAGGAAAAGGATCACGGAAAACCTCAAGCCCTACATTTTAAAACCCCAAAGTAAAATTCCTCAAATTCTCCTCTTTACAAATGCACTCTTAATCTCATGGTTATGTAGACGCAGGCAGACCCTTTAATCAGCAACCAACCTTATTGAAAAAAAACATTTTGTCTAAAGTAAATAGCACAACGTAGAGAGAGTCAACCTTTGCCTACAGGTTCTCCTTCTTGTCACTCGAATCCTGCATGTTAATCATTAACGGAGATCATAATAAAACCCAAGCTCAGGGGAATGTGTTTACTAAGCTGGCTTTACATGTCCCTGCTTGTCCATCCAACATGTGTAGATGCAGCAAAAGCCAATTAATAGTGCACAGGTCTGTCATTTCACATTGTGATGAAATGACTCCAGCCTAGAGAGACTGTTCTCTGTTATCAACTCTCCTGTTTTTTGATTTGCTCACACGCTAGCCTCCTAAAAATATATTCCACATCTGGTTTTGTATTCACGCCACCGTCCGCTCGCTGTACTGAGAAAAGGACTTTAATAATGACCCTTGCTCACAGCAGGGGATCGTTTCACTACACAAAAACCATCAAATCTAATACTAGACAATCCCCAAGCATGCCCAGTGAGGACGCGTGTGCTTACTAAAAACTACCGCTATCAGTGTGAGATGCACTAATTTGGCTGCTCCCTGATTTTAATCCTCGCTAAAACATGCAGAGCCCATTCTTTAGGTGACGTGGCCTCTCTCTGCCACACAGTTGTTGTTTGCTGCTTTGTGTGCGTGAACAGAGTCATGTGAGAGCAAGCTCCTTGTTCCTGCGTCAGAAGAACAAGTTTACGAGGGACTAGTATCTGTCTGTCTCGCCTCTCAGTTGTCATTGCAGACGGTGGGGAGGGGCGTGGCTACCGCCAAGATATAGAAAGACACACAAGCCGTCTCAGTCGACTGACATTTCTTATCAGCGCGCTTAAAGACTTTCGAGTCTCCCTGAGTCTCAGCTCGTGCCCTTCGTGAACCACCCTGTCAGTTTCAGCTTTGTCTCTGCTAACCCTTCCTGTCATCTTTTTGATCATCTCGTTAAAGTAAACACGTTCATGGCAGGCCAAAAGCGTGTCAGGTAAACTAATGAAGGCCTGATGAAAGGCTGTGGGTGCATAATTAGTGTTGGTATGAGTGCGTGTTTGCCTGTAGTGCACGTGTGCCTCTCTGTGTTTTGTTTGGCAGTCAGACTCCTAGATGTGATCCTTCATTATCTCGACAGACCAGCCCCCCCCCCCAAAAAAAAAAAAAAAAAAAGGCGATGTTGTGCTCCCCGGGAACCTGTCAGCCAGATGTGGAGCCACTCCATTGGTAACCTCAAATTCCACCAACTAACCGTGGTGATCCGCACTCACGCAACAAGCAGACACTTTCTGTTGCACAATTAGGACACCGGCCCCTTTTCCACTGCAGGAACTTGTTTTTCATTTGACCTACAAGCCTGATATCTGGCAGGTAAGACATTTTTTGGAAGCAGGGACTTCAAAATTCATGTAACAAAGAACAGTACTTGCTATTATCCACGCATTTTGGTTTCAAGCAAAGCCGGTGAATGAAAAACAACCATTCTTCAGAATATACAGTATCATATCTTGTATTCCTTCTTATGTTGGAGCCTAAATATGTGAACAGAAGGCAAAGCTTGACAGGAATCCTGACTACCAAACAAAAAACCGTTTGGATGCATAACTGAGGATGGTGAGATGATTTTTTCATCTGTATTTCACTTAGTAGTGTAACGAAACCTTAGAATCATAGCCACAGGTGTGAAACTAATCACCATCGTATACTGGCTTTAAGACACTTTATTTCCCGTTTGAAATAAGGGATTCTCAACTTGTCTGGCTATCTGACCTATCATCACCCAATTAGAAAAATGTGATAACAGAATGGCAACATATATATATATATATATATATATATATATATATAAAAAAAGGTTGTATAATTAACAAATATATTAATACAAGCAAGGCAATATATTTCATTGTTCACACAATCGGGCTTTTAATCTAGAATAAAAAAGTTCATCTTAGTAATGTACTTAAGTCACTAAACAGTAAGTCATCTGTGATCATTATTTTTTATTTAAAGAAGATTAGGTACAATTTATTTCCACCTTCAGTGCCTCCAATTTACGGTTTCAAAATTTCTAAAATTCCGTTTCAGGGTTTATCCCTTTAAGAGTCACATCCGTGTCTTGTTACACTTTTTAGTTTCCCTTTCATTTTCTTTCCCTGTTTAGATAACGCTACTGGCTATTAAACTTCCTGAAATCATACCAAACATGCCGAGTAGGAGTTAATAGAGTCACGTGGAATTGGATACATTTGTCCATTTAGTCACCCAATTTCTGGTGAAAAAAAAAATAGATTGTAAAAGCGTGATGTTGTCCCAAAATGTGCATGTAAGACATTTCTGTGTCTTTTTGGGGCCTGATTTTAAAGAGAGACAGAAAAACAGAAACGGGTTACATTGTTTTTTTCGTGTTGGATCGATTTTCCGTTTCAGAACGTGAATTCTGTTTTTTCTTTTCATTTTCTGCGACAACTGAAAATCGGATTCCATATAACTTGTAGAGGTGTTATAGGCCAATAGAGCTGCATAAACGAATACAATTTTAAAATAAAAGTGCAGTGTTTTTTTTTTTTTTTCTTTACTTATTTTCCAAAAAACAAACTTTTGCAGCTTGATTTTTTACACGTTAGCATTAAATTATCTTGTACACTTAAAGCTAAGCCCATCAGGGATTTTAATTCTGCACACAGACAACAACACACCTGTGGGCGTCATAGGAACGAAGTGGCATTTGCTTCCTTATAAAATCCAACAGGGGAGAATACACAGCAGCTCTGGATAGTTTGAGAGAGCAAAGTAGTCGTGTTTTTGATGACCTTTGACATTTGTGTAGAAAGATTTGGCTTTGGGCCAGACAAGTCGCTCAGTCTTATGCCCTTAGCTGCAGTAAAGCCATTAAAGTGTGCAGAGAGAGCTGAAGTCCCATTGTTTGCAACAGTTCTTCCACTCTGTGTAGTGATAGACATTATGGGACATGCTGTGTCCATAAGAACAGGACTAATTACCAGTTATTAGTTATTAATAGGGATAGCGCGACACAAGTTTTTCACTTCCGATACAATACCGATATTGCAGCCTTGCATATTGCTCGATACCAATATTGATCCGATGCGATATCAGCACGAATCATACATACTTTTATTACTTATTTTGTAGTGTGGAATGTTAGAAAAAGCTTGATCAAGTGATGTTACTCAGACAAAGAACAATAGTCAGCAACAGTAGGTATGAGAAAAACTGACCCATTTATTATTAACCAATTAGTTACATACTGTAAATGTTAACCTTCGACATAATATCTACAATTGAATAAATGTAATATATTGTAATATATATCGGCGAGTTTAGATGCAGTCCGATTAAATCTGATATTCATTTTTTGGCTGATATCGATATCAATATCAGATCGGGACAACCCTAGTTACTATCACCTTTCTGCTGTGTGTGAATTAACAATATCAATTATAAAGACTTGCAGACGTGCAAACGTTGCTATATGCACCTGAGAACCTGGCTTAAGGAGACAGAACTGAACGCAGGTGTGTGAGAAAGGCCTAGTCAGTAAGTTCTGTGCACTCTTATAATTCATCAGTTGAAATAGCTTGTTCCAGTTTCTGCAGCTTTCATTTCTAATTTATTTATTTCAAATTTATTTATTTATTGGAGGATATGCCCCTTGAGATGGAACATCTCGTTTTCGAGGGGGTCCTCAACTTACATAAAATGACAGATACAGCAGAGCAGACAATACAAAAATTCAATATTTCAAAAATAATAAATACAACAAAATATAGATAAACACACACACATACACACCCACACACACACAGTATACATTTCTCTCTAAGCAAAAGTTCCTTTTTTTCCCCTCCTCCTCAGTTTTGGCTTTGTTTTGGCTCTCAGCCTCTGGTGGAGAGAGTAATGGTGGGAGGAGGAAGCGGAGAGGGGAGGGAAGGCCAGAGATCAGACACAAACCATCCCGTGGTGCACAGCACGTGAGAGCAGTCAGGTGGCGATTTCCCTGCAGACTTTCAGAACAAATCTGGTCACAAAAACACTCCTACGTTACTACTTTGAGTACAAAGGATTTACCTTTAAAGTCTTTATGAAGTTGTGACATAAAGCACACAAGCTTGTCACATGGTACACAAGACAAGGAAGCCTCATGAAGCCTTCACCACGTGTATTACAAACTGTCCTTTTAAAGTAACACACTGAAAATTTGAGATTCAAACACAAACGCAGGTCAGTGCATACTGTCCTGGGACACGACATTCCCGTTCATGTGGTGCCACACTGTGCATGGCTGTCTAAGGCAATCTGATAAACATTGCGTGACCAGGGCTTGGTTTAGGAATAACAAACGTGAGAGAGGGAGGGTCCCAACCTCCCTCCAAATCCACTCTGTGCATTTGAAGCAGAAAAAACACAAGAGGGTGTCGTGAAGGGGTCACACATGCTGCTGTTGGAGAGCTTAAAGGGACACACTGCCAGGTATCCTGGTTCATGTTTTAATGATTGGAAACAGACAGGGTTTCATTGCACAATGTTTGCTTTGCAAGGGCTTCTGTGGCACAGATGGACTGCCATACGGTTAAAGCTGAGGAGAAAGAGATTGTATGTAGAACCTCAAACGTTCGTTTGATACCAACTGCAAATAGTTTGTTGCAGTAAATTAGAAAGAAAAAAAACTTGATAATGTAGTTGAATTTACAGCTCTTTTACTATGATGTGTTTTGGTTTTGATTGGAGACCCTTAAATGTCCCATATCATGCTATTTCTCACCCATCTCCATTTGTTCTAAGAACCCCAAAAACGTAGTATTTGAGGTTTATTTTCTCAAACTCACCTGTTTTCCAGAGTTTTAGCCTCTGAAAAGTCATTTTCTGAGCAACTCTACACAAACAGGCTGATTTGCGGCCTGCTTATGCATATTCATGAGTGGGCGTGTCTATAGACGGGACACTGACTTCCTCCTCCCTGCACGGTGACATAGGGCCAGAGGACGGCCCGCCGCTGACATGCTCACCTTCATGGGCGTGTCTGTTTACATGTCAATCACGACAGAGAGCTTCCTGGAGGCGCGGCTTCTCCAGCTCAGTGCCGTGTCAAATTCATCATCAAAGCAAATCACCCTCTAACTAATGATTGAGGGAATCAATGAAAAAAACACTTTGGGCATGTGTATGAAGCCCAAATAGCACTTTTATCATGTTTAAAGCACAGAAAAGTTGATTTAGCGTAACATGGGCCCTTTAAAGTACACGGTGTGGATGATGATGGAGGGAAATTATCTTGTATTTGCTCCCAGATTATAATAGGAATTGTGATTCCTGGAAGTGTCACTGTAGATATAACTGATGTGGACTCAATTTCCTATAGTATTTTTTATTTTTTAATAATACATTTTCATTATCTTTGATGATGATGTTGATTGGGCCAAACTAATTTTGTTAAAATGAAGTTTGTCTTTTTTTATGTTACATTTTATACCTTTTGTCACTGTTGCTGTTTTTGCCAGAGTGAACATTTTTACAGTGTCTCCTTTTGGTCTTCATGTCGAGCACAGATAACCATCTGCTCAGTCCTCGCTGCTATCAGTCTGCTCATCTGACTCCTGGCAGAAAGAGACATTTTGTTCTTCTACCGAGTCACGCACTGGTTTTATGTATTAATTCATGGTCCATAATTCTCCCTGTCAGTCAACTTTATTTGCTTACACAGTGTTTTTGTGCTGTTTGTCACCCAGCTTTGCATTGTGAACACACATCAAAACAAGATGCACCAAAGACAATGCACACTGTTAATTATTGAATCATTGTGCAATGTGAATAATATTCAGTAATGAAAAATATATAAAACACTAAAAATGTATACAAGTGTGTGAATTCACAATTTATTTTATAGTAGCTCTAACTTTACACTAGTGCTGATAAATGTTTTTGCATATAATTTGTCCATACAGTCTTATAGTGGCATATTTGGAAGAAAAAAACAAACATTTGCTGTGTTTAGGGCTGCACGATTATGGCCAAAATGATAACCATGATTATTTTGATCAATATTGTAATTACGATTATGTATCATGCTAGGAAAATAAACAGTTTTTCTTGCACTACTTTTAAACAAACAATATGTGTACAGTTTACAGTGCAAAATGAAGCTTTAAATAAAAAATATACATTTTTACATGTTTTTTTAATTAACCCAAGATTTTATAACGTACCAAAGGCTAGGAATTTAAATACAGAGTGCAGAGCCCGTATTTTAAATGTAATGATTGCCGATGATCATATTTAATTAATCGTTTCAACCAAAATTGTGATCACGATTAAAATGTGATTAATTGTGCAGCCCTAGCTGTGTGTTTCACAGTGGACCTAATGTGTTTTGATTGCTGCAGGGATTTGTTCAGGCCTCTCAGTGTGTCTGGAAGAATGATTGGTCCTGTGTTGAAGCAAAATGAAACACTTGGTCTGTGGCTTTCAAATCAAAGCAAAGTAAATATTCAGAGGTTTTTCCAAGTTAAAAAGTCATTGTAGCCATGGTGTGAGCGTGTGTGTGCGTGTGAAGTGAGTAAAAACACAAGTTTCCTTGAGAGGGAAGGAGGTCTGTCAGCCTGAGTATTCGGGAAACGCCTTGTTTTTGTTTTTCGTTACAAGAGAGATTGGGGCGGGGCCGGGGGTTATGTGATGGTTGCCCATTGGCTCAGGTTACCCTTTGGATGATGTGTGCAGAGCACTGCCTTCTGCAGCTGAGCACACTGAGCTCAATGAGTCCTTTTTTCGACTTCCCACGAAAGTCGTCCTCTGGCTCTGACCTCACCCACCCCCACCATTTTCTGCTGCAGACCCCCTTCTCCTTCCTGCTCACTTCCCCCCTGGCTACAGACCAAGTTCTTCATGTGGCTGGGACTGTTGGACGTGGTCCCCGCCTCTGTCCTCAGAAGACACTTGTTTTCCACTAGATTGAGGGTGTGTTACTGTTTGCACTGTGGAGCAGAAGGGTAAAGGGGTTCACCACCAGACGGGGGCAGGTGGAGTTGCCCCCTGGGAAGGGAGAGGAGGAAATAGAAGAATGTGTGCACTTTCACAGGCCCCCCTTTTCAAGGAACACCTAAAATCACCTGAGAAACGGAGAGAAAAGCTCCATGTTCTATAGGATTCTCAAACTTTTTAGGCTCAAGCACCTCCTTTCTCTTATTTCTGAATCCAAGTACCCCCTTTTGTCCGACTACAACATTTTGCAAAACGATTTTAAAGGAACTTTAGAACATAGTGATGGAATGAACGAGCGATAACACACATTTTAAAGAATCTAATTTTGTAAATAAGTGGAAAGAAGCAGTATGTAGTGCAGTGGTTCCCAACTTGTTTTTGGATCATGACCACATATTGATATCAACAATTTCTGGCAACACAAAAGACATTTTTTTTTTTCTAGATTTGGTTTTTGATCTTGTTTGAACTCAGATAAATATATGTTTTTACTGCGTTTTAGTTGAACTAGATTTATATTTCACAAAGTGAAAGTATAGAAATACAGTTGTTTAAGATTGTGTGTTGTTTTAATTTAAAATAGGGAGAAAAACCCCCACTGTTCTATCATACCTGTCAAGTTTTAGATTTGAAAATAAGGCAAATTTTCTGGCGCCCACTACGAGCCGTCCCACCTGCCCAACCAAGCTCCAGTATTCCTTATATTTTAATATAGGTGTACAATAAATCTAAAATAGCCACTTGTCAACCACTTACTAAATCCAATGATGTGATTAGAATCTGGTAGGTCAACCTTTATTAACATTGAAATGCTGTGAACATTCCTGGGTGATATGGACCAAAACTCATATCTCAATATATTTTCTCAAAATGTTGATATATGATATAAATCTAGATAATTTTATTAAATAAAGTCTGACCAGAAAGACAATTCTGGGTTAAATTTGCTGATGCAAAATGCACACAGGGACATTTATTAACAAACAGCTGCACTCTTAATCCATTTAACTGAGCTTTACATTCTGTTCTGAGAAGTAAAAGCAGCGACTCCTAAAACTAGTATTTTGATTCATAAGCTATTATATATACATATGAAATATTATAGTTTTCTATATCGCCAAAATAGAAAACTCGATACATCTTGAATCTCGATATATTGCCCAGCCCTAACTCCTAAATTATTAAACAGCCTAAATAAAAACATAAATGGGTATATGAAGCACGTGTGTTTATTTAATATACTTACAGTTTATATACAAGTCAACACATTTAATATTTACTGTTAATTTCACATTGCTTGTCTTTAAGTTAGACATTAACATTTTATTTTCATTACATATTTTATTTAAATTTTTCATGCTCACTCGCGGTGCTCTGGTATTTACTAATGACTTATTAGAGACGTTAAAATCTCAGTTATTAATCTAACAGAACTTGTAACTGTGTCCCATCCTGATGGTCTTTAGGAAGATAAACTCTGTCACATTTTACAACATATTTACACAAGTTCTTTGTTTTTTTCACCAGAACGTCTTCATTCATCATCTCTCATCTGAGATGTTTCTGGGTTTGTTGCTGTTGTCGGCACTAACATCGCGAGAACTGCCACTCAGGTCATTTCAGGTGGCAGTTCTCACAACGCTAGTGACGGCGGTCAGTTTAGTAAGGCATGTGTTCTGTAGAACTCCACTGTTCAGCTTGTGACACTGTGTTTTACCTCCAGAACAACTGTGATGGTAGTTCAGTAATACCATAAGAGGATCCTGCTTTATGTGAGAACTTCAGGTGACACCCTTCCTAAGAGGGAAGAATAGTGACAGCATGTGCACAGTGCAGAGGACACAGCACTGATGTGGTTGCAGTGATGGACAGCACAGACCTGGCACTGTCGGACGCTGTTTACCAATCAGACGGAGTTAGCCAAAGGTTCAGGAGTGTTGAGTGTATATGGGGCGCTGCTTTAGAACAATGAAAGACTTCATGGGTTGTTAGACCAGCAGAGGATAGCAAGGCTTTCATTTTTAAAATGCACTTTTTCACTTTGGCCTTTGGTAACACTTTCATTTTTGCCTGTTATGGTTTTATCCATTGATGCTTATTGTGTGTTGTGTACATAGTTTCTAACTCTTATAGTTTTCCCTATTTTATTTTCTTGTAAAGCACTTAAGCCTTGGCTGTGTAAACATACTATAGAAATAAAGCTGACAATGACATTGACATTGACAAATCTGAATGAAACAAGGACAGAAGTTAGGAATTTCTGGCATAATTGTGACCATTTTGAATGATTCGTTTTATTTATAGGACGTCGCTCCATGCATGCACCAAAATGAACTTTTATCTGTTTTTAGCATGAATAGAGAGCATTCAGTGAACTTTTGACTGGTGGATCCAAGGTTGTTGCTGGCAGCGATGCAAGGTTATCAAAGGGTGAAATTCTATAACTTGATCTCACTGGATAGAGACTCCAGCAGTGAAGAAAGGGGTGTTGTGGTAGTTCTGTCAATGATGATCAATGATATATAATAAATAAATAAAAATCAGAAATTACTCTATAATGAATCAGTCAGAGAGATTATACTATGGCTACATCTCTTCCAAACAGCAACTCTGTATCTTTCTATGCTCTGCATAATACTCAGATGTACATCATTCATGTCCTCAACTGAGAACTTGGTTTATCTTTGTGAACTAAAACCTACAAACTAATCCATACCCAAGACCACAACAATAATGACAATGCAATAATACAAAAACGCAACTGCATTTCTGAGCTTGAACGCACGTAACCAGCATGTTTACGTGTGTTAATGTGCAAAACGTTATCAGTACCACTATTGACTCCGTTGCGTCTGTTAAACTTGTTTGCAGGGATACCTCCTTTAAGTGTTTTTGTCTCACTTCACTAAAGTTTGTTTACTTTTGTGTAAATGCAGAAAGCATGTGTTATAGTGGTCTAACAGGACAATAAACCACAGTTTAGACAGTTTTTCTGGCCTCCAGGGATGTGCTGCTACATTGTCTGCCTTGCTACATTGTTTGTGTTTTTCCTCTTTGGCTTTGTGTGCTGACTCGTCATGTCTGTGTACTTGCAGACGTGCTAAACTACGGCTCTACTTGGAGCAGCTGAAAAAGCTGGTGCCTTTGGGTCCCGACAGCACGAGACACACCACTCTGAGCCTGCTGAAAAGGGCAAAGATGCTCATCAAGGTACTTAGAACAACACAAAGGGAGAGTATAGAATGCATGTGTCAAACTCAAGGCCAAAGCTGGTGTTGAAAACACACATGAATAATGTTTTTTTTTTATACTTTCCTGTGCAACATGCATTTCACAGCATGCCTATCAAAAGAAAAGTTTCTTTCAACATAAAAGACAACTCCAACACGAGAGACAGCCGCGACCCACTTTTGGGTCCCGACCCACCAGTTGAGAATCGCTGCTTTAGAGCATTCAGATCGTCCCACAGCAGACAGTAAAAAAAAGTCAGAGAAACCATGAATCATTGGCCACGTTTACATGGGAGCTTTAATTCTTCTTTAAAGCAGGATAAAAGTTAATTCCTCTTTAAAGTGACCTTGTAAACACTTAATTCCTAATGCTAATTTAATTCAGAATTAAACTTAAATCCAAATTAGGTGGCTGGTTTATTACAATTTAAATTCCGAATTTCAAAAATCCTCAATCTTGTACACACTTAATTCCTCTTTCGGTTAATTCCAGGCGTTCTGCCGCGATGACGTGCTGGTGATGACATAATCCAAGATGGCGGCTCGGACTAGAGCCGAACCTATTTATTTAATAAGAGCCTTAAAAGACATGGATAAAATGAAAAGAGTGGATGGACGGAGGCATAAACATGCGGACATTCACACGGACATATGGACTCGTAGATATCTCAGCTATAGATATCTCCCAAAATAATACACAAATTCACAATGAAACTTCACAATATTAGTGCAAACTGCTCTTTTTTTCTGTCTAAAATCTGTGGCCCACTAAAGATAAACCGCTCCATACTTGGCCCCTGAACTAAAATGAGTTTGACACCCCTCGTATATAAGAAATTAGGTGTGCTCAATAAGGGAGACCAAACATGCAGTACTATGACCCCCCAGCACACTCGGGGCAGATTCACTAGAGGTTCAGAGGTATTAAAACGTGTGCAAATGTCACTCCACGCACTAATAAGGGGTACAAACCTTTCAGCGTGCCACAATGTGCCCACATTCTGTTTAACACGTTTTCCTCTGATGAATATGTAAAATAGGAAGATGTCATTAGGGGTGCAAAAAAATGGGAGGAGGAAATGCAAATAAATGATTGCAGTGGACGCAATGCAATTCATTAAATCTGGAACAAGTGTTTCATTGTTTTCTATGAATTAAATCAAGCGCTAGGCCTTCCAGACAAAAATAGTTCCAAGATTAAAAGTATGAGAAGAAAAAAACGAGTCAACAACGTAGAAAACTCAGGTGATCTGTTATCTGATCTAAGGATTTGTTCACAAAGACAAGCTCCTGTTTGGTTTGTTCAGGGCTTACTCCTCCTTAGTGGTTCATGAAACTGTTTCACTTCCAAGGCATCGAATGACACCAAACACTTTGAACATCAGCACATGCAGAAAATATTTTAGCTTGCACTGTTCCTGCAGAAGATAAGCCATCAATAACTGTGAAAATTCAGAATTCACAAACGTCAACCCTTCATTTCCTGTTTATTCTCGTCACTGTGCGGCACCTTCTCTCATCATACTTGGGTTTCCATCTGACAAATGCTTCCAATCAACTAACAACACCATCCATCATTACACTGAGTCAAGCTTCGGCACGAATCAGCGTTTATTCTCACTTTCTTGCTGAGACCTGAAACACTCGTGCTTTCTCGTTCAAAGATGTCTGATATTCTTTCAACTTGTACCCTCTTCCATTATAAGTTGCAAGGGTCCCATTATTGTGATTATTATTAAATACAATTTTATTTATTCATGCATAATGAATGATAGCTACAGGAAAATATACATGATTATAAAACTGCTTATGACGTTTTGGTGCAAGTGATAGAAAGAACATTTAAGAACAGTTGTGTTAATCCAATGGTTTCAGATTATAATCTATAATCTAACAGAAATGGCATTATGTATCGTAATTTTATTTAACTTTGGTTGAAGTACCGGTAAATGGATTTCAAACAGATTTTATGGTGTTGTTGTATTATTATTATTAGTATTATTATTACTGTATTATATAAAAACTAAAGATAGAAGAAGAATCTGACCAACAAACAAGACACGACTGGATTGTGATGTGAATTGTGTGTTAGTTAAATGGGAAAGCAAGCAGGTTGGGATCAATTACATTTTTCACTTACAATTACGTTTTCAATTACCCATGTCCAATTACAATGAAATTACTATTACAGTAACCGGCATTTTTTGTAATTACAATTACATTACAATATTTTTTTTTCCTCACAAATTCGATTACAATTATGTTCTCAATTATTAAAGTTCAATGACAATTAATCACAATTACTGAGCCTGAAAAAAATAACCTCATAAAAGTTCACCCCGTGTTAGCTTTCTGTTAGCATCTCTTATAATAACGGGTCCTAAATCAGCTGTAAAATACACTAAAAACAAATATCTAACATCTAATTTCTTTCCTATCTATTGGTTACCTTGTTAGGCTTCCTAATCAATGAAAATATAGGTTTTAATATTTTTGGTGTGGACATCTGAGCCTTTTTTGTGTCAGTATACCCCTAGATTGTAAAATGTGGGAAGGCTTGATATGAGACATATTTTATTCATTGTTAGTTACAGAAATGTGCATAGAACTGTAACATGGTTCCCTGACAGACTTTAGAGAATTTTCTTGGCAATTACAATTAAAAAGTCAATTATCTAAACTCAATTACTTTAATTCTGAGTACGACAGCAACAGATTTTTTAAAGTGCAATTATAATTAAGCCATAATTGTAATGAATGATCAATTACGTGATTACGATGTAATTGACCCCAACCCTTAAAGCAACCTTAAAATACAATAAATCACAACCCAGGTTTTTGGATGTGTGATTACTTATATTAGCAGAATGCTAACTGTGCTCACGACACTTGGTTTGCTAAAAACGAATGTTTGTGTGCACCACACAGCTGTTTCATGACGTCTTTATTTATTTATTTATTTATTTATTGTTTGTCTTGTGTCTCTGCGCTTTCCTTCACAAATAGAGTGAACTTGTGTTGAACGTTGTGGAAACAAAGACCACCCTCTGTCAACACTGGGCTTGAACGTCTCCTGTGCACAGACACACACGCTGTAACGCCTATAGGAGTGGATGTTTTAGAGTAACGTAAAGATCAATCATCCCGTCCATGTCCATCACAACGCATCATCATCATCATCATCACTGAGCTCTCACTGATTTGCTCTATTATTTATTGATAGATTTTACACAGTGCGACTGTCAGTGGACAGTGGTGATCCCTGCGTTGTTGTGTGCACCTCCTATTTACATTCTCTCATTGTTTGAAGAAAATGATGTAAAACCTAATTGAACAAGTCAATATTTAAACTGTCACGTCTACTGGATACTGGAAGCCCTTATCAAAATTGGCTCCATCTGTGTGAATAATGGTCATAAATAAATAACTATAACAGAGGGGGAACCAACAGTGCTTTATCGTACAAGCAGTGACTGATTCACACAGCGAACACAGTGCGAGGTGATTACTACCTGCCAAAAAAAGGCCATTTTCTATCTCCCGTATTGATAGCAGGTGTAATCAGTTATGTGCATTCACTTGAATAGATGCAGAATTATCTGAGGTCACTTTGCAATTATTAATCCTTTGATTTATTCTGGAATGTGGGAATTTTCCTTGTTGCTCTATTGGCTTTTATTTTGAAACAAATATCTATTTCCTGGGCTTTCACATCAGCTGTAAAACTGCAAATGGACAAAGCTGAGCAACACCAATATGGGAAACTTCTTAGTCTGCTGTGGAGGTGTGCACTCGGCAACTAACTAGTAGGGCTGGGCGATATATCGAGATTTAAGATACATCGAGTTTTCTATTTTGCGATATAGAAAATTACAATATTGCCAGTGTTGATATACAGTATATACATATTTTTTAGTTAAATTACTCATTTTATTAATCACTGCTTTCACTACTTCTCAGAACTTGAAAATCACAGTAAATGGATTTCTGAGTGCGTCCTAACCCAGACCTCACTCATACATGCTGTCCCTTACAGGGGAAAAAGCCAAAAGTAGCACATATTGTGCAACTGTTTTTTAATAAATAAACAAATAAATAAAACTCTTTTTGTGTAATTTGTTGCCCTATGTACTTTTGTTTCTCTTTTGTGTATTTTTAGTTCATTTTGGATGTCTTTCTGTGTCGTTTGGTGTAGTTTTTGGTATGTATGTTGTTCTTGGATTTTTGTTGTCCCTTTCTGTATTTTTTCTCCTTTTGTGTATTTTTGTTCATGTATTTCTGTTGTCCCATTCTATTTCTCTGTTTGCTTTTCTTTCTTTTTTTAACCAACTTCAAAGCACCGTAATGTTATTTTAGCCTGTGTGGCATTTTGCATTAGCAAATTTAACCCTGAATTTTTCTGTAAAGACTTTATTTGAATTAAAATTATCAAGATTTATATCGTATCGTATATCGCCATTTTGAGAAAAAATATCAAAATGTGAATTTTGGACCATATCGCCCAGCTCTAATAACTAGGGAAGAGGATGACATCACAGCAGATCTCTTCTGTTGTCTATGAATCTAACTGGACTTAACTTTGTGTTTGTAGAAGCTGGAAGAGCAGGACAGGAAGGCTTTAAATGTGAAGGAGCAGCTTCAAAGAGAGCACCGCTACCTCAAACGCCGCCTGGAGCAGCTCTCCGTGTCTGGATCTGTGGAGCGCA
This sequence comes from Gouania willdenowi, assembly GCF_900634775.1. Taxonomy (NCBI): domain Eukaryota; kingdom Metazoa; phylum Chordata; class Actinopteri; order Blenniiformes; family Gobiesocidae; genus Gouania; species Gouania willdenowi. The sequence continues at coordinate 22,434 of NW_021144928.1, read as the reverse complement.
TCCGCACAGACAGCATGGGCTCCACCATCTCCACCGACTCAGAGCAAGGTGTGCCAGCTTTGAAAAGAACATTATTGCTACTGTTGCCTTGTTTGGTTTGAAAATCAATCTTTGGAAGATCAGTTAGCAGAATTACTTTAACAGTACTTCACAGATTGTGATTCCAGAACATTTTGGTGGGGATACAAGGCGATACACTGATTCTGGATCAGTATCAAAAATGGAATAATCCTTATTTTCATCATCTCGGCTCATGATTGACCAAACTTCATGAAATGTGGCTCAGTTCTGCCCCACACAGTTTCATCCTGATTGGAAGTGAATTGTACATTGTTCATAGCAGTTTTTTTTTAAATTGGGCTTTCCATACATTTGTACCTACGTCATTAATCTGGATAGAAATTTCTTTGAAGCCTTTCAAATGTGAATGATCATGTTACCATGATCAGGATCACTGATGCAGATCACTGCCAATATCTGGAATTATTTATTGCGTGTGACCAACCTCGTTTCATGTGAGCAGGTTGTGGCATTCTAGAGGTCAGGACTTCTCGACACAAATGTAAATCAAATGTAAATCATGTCTGCATTAGATGTAAATCTAAAATGACCCACATTGGACTCTCTCATATAACAAACTGCATTTACACGTGCACTACTGTATGTTGAGTCAGACAAACTTTGGAGGTTTAGGTCCTAAATTCACAGCAATTAGACTGTGTTCAAATCGCACACTTACTCCACTACTCGTACTAATTCTGACGGAAAAATGAGTATGTAGTGCGTTCACATTAGCTAGTATGGAAAGATTGAGTACGCGAGAAATATCAGGATGTATCGGGACATTTTTTTAAGTATGCATGGTGGGCACACTAGTCATACTCAACTGCCCCATGATGCATTGTGTGCAGAACATAAAATCGTCCTCGGACCAGCTTCAATCTAAAAGGCAAATATCCCCTCATCAAAACAAAAGCATGTTTTCTTGTCTTCTATTAGTTTTTAACGCTCTTGTTTTGAAGTTAACCAGACGTTTTGTCAGGAGCACAATGGATCAAATGACCACATGTTGATATTCTATTTGGTCACTTTCTCGCTTAAAATGTTCAGAACTTTCAAAGGTTGCGATTCAACAGAGATATTTAGCCTCAGTGAGCTTCAGGTTTTTATCGTTGTAGGTTTGAAATGCATCTTGGGAAACTTGGAAGTATACTTCAGTGGTAATGGCTATCGTCCTAATCATACTAATCATATATAGTAGACAGTATGTACTCATTGAGTGTCTAGTGTGTAATATGCGACACAGCGTTAATGTTAGCATGTGTATGACATGTTGGGCGGTTAAACATAGAGCTAGATGTGCACGAAGGGTTTGCGTATGTTAAGGAGTAAGGGTGTAAGAGAAAAAAATTGATTCAGCGATATATTGCGATATTTCACCACACGATTATCGTATTGATCCAAAAAATGTAAAAATTGATTTTTTTTAATCATGTTTTTTTTAACAAAAAACCATTTAATTGTGCTAACATATGCATAGCATGTAAACGCCTGGTCACTAGGTGTCAGTGAACCACATCAGACCTTGTTAAACTACCTCACCCCTTCATGTACTTTAGCTTGGAAGTTGATCGCACTTCATTTACATAAAAACTCACTGAGCACTTTTATAGATATAGTGGTTAAAAATATTTTTTTTAAAAAATTTAAGAACTTAACAGAATCAGAATCTGTTGTTGAAGCAAAAGTTTGAAAAATGTAATTTGACAGATAAACACACCACTTGTTTTTTATATTGGTACCTGAATTACATTACATTAAGTTACTATTTACTTGTTCTCCCAAGTTTAAAAAAAAAAAAAAAAAAAGGAATTGTATTTCATACCATTTTGTACTTGTTTAGTATTGGGATATATTGCATCGTGACATGCAATTCGTAAATCTTATGGGATCATCCGATTCCTGGCAATGCACACCCCTATGAAGGAGGGACTGCTGTGCTGTCCAGACCACCAAGCAGCACTTTTAGTCCTTCCATGTGCTGGGACCATGTGCTGGTTGGCAGTGTAACTCACTCTTCGTGGGGAATCTGCTGATACACAGTGTCCGACTTCCCTGAAATGCATTGGCTATTGAGGCCCTAATCCTGGATGAGGTAAACACACATGCAGTTGTTTATCAATGGACGAGGATTAGCCACAAAAGCACAAAGATGTGGCTGTTTGCTTGGAGTTAACGGCTGTCTAAATCCACTTTTAATCTGCAAAGCACAGCAGGCCACCCAATAAACATCCCCACAGTTTGGTGAAAAGAAACAGTTCCTTTTCTGTCGCTGTGTTTTTTAACCGCCGCCCCAAATAACGATGTAAATTTTCTTTTCTTCCTGGGTGCAGAGGTGGACATTGAGGGCATGGAGTTCACCCCTGGTGAGGCGGACAGCATAGACAGCATCAGCGACGGCGAGGAGGAAGAGGAAGAGGAAGAGGAGGATCACTACAGCCTTCAGAGCAGCTCCAGCGACACCAGCTACACACATTCCCACAGACTGCAGCCGCACCACTGTTAGAAACAACGCGGCGGTCCATCTCACACAGCCGGCTTCCTCACTCAACTCAAACCTTCTCTGACTCGCCAACGCCGTCCGATACCTGCATCAGAAAAGTCCACGACGGCAGTGAAACCACCCTCCAAATATATCTCCCTGTTTGATCCTAGAACTCTTCAGGAAGCACAAAGGCTGAAAAGGCACTCGAGCCTTCCCAACAACCTGACCCGGCTCTCCTCATACTCCCTGCCCTCCCACGGCCTTCGTGGCTCGCCCCGAGTGTTTTAACAGGCGTAGATAGCAGTTTTTTTTCCTTTTTTTGTGGAACTGACTAATCTGGCGAGCGGGACAGCTTTGACTTGTTAATCAGGAAGTTTGAGGGATCAAATAAGCGTCAACATGGCACTAGCACTGAGCTGAGATACATGATAAAGCTCTTACATCCTACGTCACACAGTCTTCTCTTTACACCAGAAAACCACAGAGAGCAGATAGCACAGATTTAGAGCTCGGGCCTGTTTTTGTCCTCTGTGGGCTACGGTAGAAAACCTTGACATAAGACTACTGTACTGCTTTCATAAATGACCTGAAATGAAGTTTGAGGTTAAACAAACTTTTTAAATCCAACTCTTTTAGTTGAATTAACAGAATATTTACTATTTGACAGAGTTCCCTCTTTTCTGCCTCTGCGTATGTTTACACCACTATAGCTCTTACTTTACCTATTCTTTGATGTTTATCATAGTCATGATTTGTTCGATGAGCTTTAATGTTACCAGATTTATTCCATTTATTCCACTTTGGACAAAGCAGAGTAGGGTAAACACAAAGCTACGTGAATCCATTCTAAATTCTCTTCCCAATGGTGTGAAAAGCTCCAGAGCTGCTGTTGCCAAACCCAGATCACTGTTCAGAACCACTACTCCACACTACTGACCACTACACTATAGCAGCCTATGGTGCGGATGGACGACTGCGTTATGAAACGAACGCTCAAAGTCCAGATGGAAACCGTTCTCAGTAGCTGATCGATGTAGCAATAAAACACAAGAAGTCGTTGCTTCTTCTTCTTCTGAGCGTTCGATTAGATTCACGTGAACGATGAGACGTGACATGTTTGAATTAAAAAAGGGGGGACAAAAGCTGAAAACCACAGACTTCTGTGCCGTCGTTTGCTTTTCCACAGCAGCTCTGATGCTTTTTTTCACATTTGACGGTGAATTAACAAGTCAAAGCTGTAGCTTAGATCTGAAGGACAGAGACAGAAAGCCAGTTAGGTGGATTAGTTCTGTGTTAGACGCACTTGTTTCCGCTAACCTAGCTAACGTATCGCATTCATTTCACTTTCCTCTAACCAGATTAACCATCTTTTCTATTTTTTTAACTCCTTTATCTGTTACTTTTGTCTGGAAAGTTATATTCGACACTGCTAAAGACCAAGGTTCCTTTCTTCCTCATCTGTAACTGATGCACAATAGTCACTATTGACGGAGGAGGCGCTGCTGTCGCTCTCTGACCTATTGAAATAGTTCTTAGCCCCCAGTCTCTGGCTGTCTGTAGAGCTTGGCACTTTAAAAAAAAAAAAAGGGGCTGGTCCACCGTGTCTGGTCTGACTAAAAAAAATTAAAGACAACAAAAGATTCAAAGGTAGACAAAAAAAAGAAAAAAAAAAAAAAAAGAAGCTACGTGTCACTTAAAGTGATAGCAGCCAGTGTAGTCTATATTTCTCGTATTAAATTTTTTGTATTATATTTTCCTAAATGTTCTCTTGTAATGAAAAGACAAAAAAGAGTGAGTATATCTATATCTATATATAAATATAAATCTATATATATGAGAGACAGACAGACAGGAGGAGAGTGGAGGCAGGGGAGCTCATACACTGGCCTCTCTCGCTCTCCTGCTGTCATTCTGTGCCTTGGTGAGCCTTTGACCTCTTTCCTCACCCACCACCTCACCCTCATCCCCTACTCAGGTCACACTCTCGCTCACCCCCCCCCCCGTCCCCATCCCTTACTCTGGCAGCGCTGCAAGCTTTGATCTCCACCCTCCACCGAGTGCAAAGCACTTCCACGAACAAGGGGCATGTGAAGACCTCCTCGTATATACAGGAAAGAAACAAAACTTGGGTCTCTACTGAAGCCGCTGTTGTACCCTCCCTAGGCACTGCCCCCTCCCTACACCCCTCCATTGACCAGTGCCATCTCTTGAAACAGAAAACCCAACACTGATAAACTCCCATGGCAGCTTCCAGTCACCCCCGGAATGGTCACCAACGGGGTTCAAACACAACAAAAAAAACTTTCTGTTGCTTTTATTTTAGTAACTCCTTCAATGTCATCTATGTGTGTTTGTTCAGTGGGGGGTCACTGGGAGAGGAGCGATAAAGAATAATCCAATCAAAGGCAGCTTAAGGTGTTATCCTCCGAGCTCCCGGTGGTCCGTCCCTACAATAGTGTTACCCATTGATCTTTTGACACACAGCAATATTACCATCGTGTGCTTTAGAAGGCAGGGCGGGGGGGCTTTAATGACAAGCAGGTGGTTTTGCTTTTCATTCTGTGGTGCATTTTTTATTTTTTTTTTTTGGTGACCAATTTTTTTTTTGTTCTCTCAACCATTTTATTTGAACCTCCAAACTGCACTCTCACCGTACACTGCAGGAGGGCAAAAATAAACCAGAGATTAGGTTGTTTTTTTTTAATTTCCTTTTTGTCATCAAAGAGTTTACATTCATGTCAAAGGATTTGTACATGATTCTGTGTAGCAAAAATGTCCTTTTTTTCCAGGTTGTTTTGACGGATGAACAACTGAGAAAGAGAAAAAAAAAAAAAACCACATAAATGGCAACAAATGATTCTCTTGCACAGAACCTCCCTGTTAGAAGAAAAATCCACACGAGATTAAGCTCGGGGGCCGGATATGAGATTATCATTTTTTTTCAGTGGCCGTCATTGAAAAATAAACATAGCACGGAAACAAGGTCGGAATGAGTGATCGGTGAGCAGCTGATGGATGTGTTAACACTTTGTTAGATAGAGATGGATAGTGTTTATGTCAATTATTCTAATGATGTGCCTTGGAAAACGTTATTTCCCTACAGAGAGATTGTACCAGTTGAAGAAGACTTTGAGTTTTAAAGAAACTGCACTGGAAATGTTTAGGTAGCATTTACACACATATATATATATATACATAAACATCAGCGCAAACACAAATGAGTTGATCTTCGCAGAAAGGACACAAACTGTGTTAATTCCCACAAGCCGAACTAACTAACAAACAGCAACTTCCACAAAATATTATATTCCTGCCAAATATTTAGTCACTTTTAATTCCTCTATGAACGTTAGATGTTCCATTGTGTAATCCAATCAAATAGCTTCAACTAGCTGTTAGGATCTAGGTCAGCTTTCTGCACTTCCTGTCTTTTCTACCTTATTTTGCATCCCCACCCCCCTACATCCCCTTAGAAAGGCTGGAGAGGGTGAACTCGCTGGGTATCAGAGGAGAGGAGGGAGAGTTCTGTGCCAGAGACCTGTGAATATGTTCCTTTTTTTAGTGGATGTGTAATACGCATTCTGTGTGTGTGTGTGTGTGTGTGTACACGAGTACCTGGTGCTGGCTACGTTTTAGCAAACACTTGAAGGTATTGTGTATTCGCTCATTGTAATATAATTAAATTTTTTTATAAAGCTGTTACTGTCTCATAACTCTGCACACCACATGTGTCAAACACAAGGCCCGGGGGCCAAATCTGGCCTTTTAAGAGCATCCAGTGTGGCCAGCAGGAGAATGTAAAAAACAAAACAATAATCAATCGTGTAAATGATGAGTTGGTTCAGTTCTCAACACGTGTAAAGAGTACTGATATGTCCGACTCAGGTAGAAGTATTGTTACTTGATTGAAATTGTACTCAAGTATAAGTACAAGTAAGTCATACATATAATACTCAAGTACAAGTAAAAAGTAGCTCAATTAAATAGTACTCAAAGGAAAAGTTACTAGTTACTTTCAACCCATACAGTAAACATCTCATGTAGAAAAAAAAATTACACAATTTTAACTTAATTTATTTTCCACAAAGGCATCTGTATAAAATAAAAGTTTTGTCAAAATGTACAATTATTTTTTAAATAAAATAATTTAAAGAAAATTCTCAGGCTCTAAGTATAAATACATCTATGAAAATAACTTGCATTCAATGCTGTTTTTGCGCCGTACATAGCGTTTAATCTGGTTGGTCGTCAATGATGTGATGTCTGGTCATTTCATTTTTTTGTAGTTTAACAATGTCCTTTGATCATTTTAAAACAATAAATAATAATTGACTCAGTAATGGTTTGTAGAAATGTAACAAATTACTTAACTTTTAAAACGTACTTCAAGTCAAATGACTGATTTAAAAATCTACTCAAAAAAGTACAAGTACCCATAAAAGCAACTCAATTACAGTAACGTGAGTACGTGTAATCCATTACTTTCACCTCTGGTTTTGAATATGAGTTTCTCCAAATACACAACATCAAAAGAATGTCATTTTCCCGTACCTTTATCACACAACTGAGCTCATTTTTAATCGCAAATTGGGCAAAAACTCTACATTTTTCCAAAATACAGCAATTTCTCACAAATAATCCCACAAGATTCTCCAGTCACACTCTATTTGAGGTTTTATACATAATGCTGATATTACGCTGTCATTATTATGACATGGCACCTGTCATTTGCATAAATAAGGTGTCATTAAGTAGCGTTTTAAATTATGAAACCTTTGGCCTTTGGAGCTATGTTGGCATTTTTTGGTTAGGGTAATGGACAACACTTATTGACAGCCGAGTCATGCTAATGACAGGTGTCATTTCATAATAATGACAGTGTAATGTCAGCCTTATGTATAAAACTTCAAATAAAGTGTTACCAATTACCCTAATAATTACAAAAAGATTGTTCTGTATTTGGCCCGAATTAAAATAGGGGCCAAATACGATGCGTGACAACCTCCATCCCAGTGAATGTGTTTAATATTAATGAGTTTAACAAGAATAAACTCATTTTCAAATATCAGAGTTTGGCCGACAAACAGAAGTAATAATTCAATGAATAGTTTCTTTATTCAGCTCAGTTTGACAAATAAAAACATCGCACTACAAAACGAGGCTAAAAATATTTTTGGAAAAACATCTTAAAGCCTCTAATCTGATCACATCTCACATAAGTGCAATATTAAAAACACTTCATCTGAACATATTGCATTACCATAAATATATACATATCTTCATTATCCAGCAATAATTCAAGTCTCACAAAAAAAAAAAATCAATCAAATCAAAAAGAGATGAAATGTTCCGTCATATTGTCCTTCAAAGACTCAAACATGCCTGATGCTGACGAACGAGGCTGGTGTCAAATTACAACAACATGACGTTGTGTGTTGCAGTCTCAACAATGTTAAAGGTCAAATTTGTATTATTTTTTTTAAATGTAACAATGAACAGAAAAGGAGACACAGGGGTGTTAAAAGTAGAGTACAGGGCTCCTTTCAAAGGAATGCATTTATAAATATATCATTTTCACATTAACAGGCAGAGGAAACGTATTATTTCTTAGACAGTCATGCAGATACAACCTTTATCACATAAAGAGTAAATGTGTGTTACAGAACTAAACTCTCAGTACGCAGGCTCTTAGATGAAGTCACACTTTGGCATTATATGAGTACAGCCCTAACAGTGCATACATCTATGTTTTCTTCTCATGTGAGCATCAGTATTGGTAAATTTCTCATACAAACATTGAACAGCAAAGTCGTGTCTTTATTTTTCAATTTTAAAAAACACTTTCTGGGTTTCAAATATTTGTTTGCATTCAAACACTTTTTTTCTTTATTGAATTATTTTTTCTAATCTGAGTTTTGATTGAAGCAATATTTTTTGGGGATTGAATGATAAAGACACAAATGCCCGACTCGTAACATGACCCAAAAATTAAAAGACGACTTCAAAGAACAGTTTTGATTAATAACAACATGAAAGAAAGGTCGAGGTGTATGGAGGTAGATTTATTTGTTAATTAATGACAAAAACCACTTCAATAAATAAAAAAAAAAACAAACATTTTTAATCAAAGAAAAAAAAAGCGTTCAAATGCAATTTTTTTTGTCTCAAATAATTATTTGCATTTGAACTCTGTTCTTTGACTGATGAAGGTTTTTTGATTGTGAAGTTATCTTTTTAAATTACTAATATATTTAACTGTTTTTTAAATGATATAATAAAGACACAAAACCCTCTCCATAGAGGACAAAAAGTAAAGCTCTGACACTCATTCATACTCCAGTCAAACTAGAAACGTTAAAGTTAAACCGACCAATTTCTCGTATGAATCTATGACTATGTCTTGACAAGATTGATTTAGTGATAAACTAAAAAAATGCATCATAACAACAAAGAACGTTATGCAAGAGTCTTCAGCAGATTAAAAAAAAGAGGCCTGGACACAGCATTAAAAACAACCATGGCTAAAGCTGAGAGCAGTGAGTTTCAAACGAGGAAGGACTGACGGAGATGATGAAACGGAGCAAAGAACATCTTCCAGAGGTGAGTCTGTGTCACACGTACTGCTGAGGCTTCTGTGGAACAGCAGCAGCTGATGCCAGGCTTTTGGCTGCTTCTTTAGCTTTATCTGACGCATCCTTCACCGTGTCTCTGAGCAGCTGCTGGGGCGCGTCACCTGTGAGAGAGCAGCACCACGTTAGTACGTTACAGCAGGGAAACCAGGGTGGAGCGGCCCATTTAAAAGTGAGGGTGTTCCAAGGGTCGGGCAACCATCGACTCCCAATTATGTTTATTAAATTCATTCACCAAAACCATGATAAAGCTGTTATTAAGTCAGTGATACTCTATTATTATTCCCCCAAAAAATCCTTAAAAGGGGAAACTTTTCACCCCCTTTTAACTTTTTATTTTCCCAAAAATTTAGCACTTTTTTATTTTGTTTTTTCAGATTTTAGCTTCCTTTTGCCAATAAATATCCCTTTTTCCTGATTTATGTAAGTTCTTTATGACACTTATCCAATTTTTGTCGAGTCTTTAACCATTTTTTGCCACTATTAATCCAAATACGCTACATTTTACGTCTTTTTTCAATTATGTTTGCCACATTTTGCTCATTTAAGCTACCTATTGCTATTACATACCACCCGTTTCCTCTTTTTTTAAATCAATGTTTTGCCAATCTTGACTACTTGTGGCCCATTTCAGTCACTTTTCACTCATTTCTTGCTACGTTTCTGCCACTTGTGAACCATTTTTTGCCACTTTACTCATCACTGTTAACTATTTGTTTACCTCCTTGGAACGGCAGCTTTGTCAAATGGCTGGCTGTGATTAGCTTGATCACCATTCAATCATTCTAACTGGACCGATACGTTTTCAACAATGAATCCCTCTGTGAAAAGTGAGGGGAGTGAATTTGGCGTCCACAACGGGTGAGACGTTACAGCATGAAACCATGAAGGATCCCTATTGTCCTCCAACATCGTTTTTATAGCCTTTTGTTTCAAAACCATTCAGCCAAATCTATTCATTGGCAGCTGCTATGTAGCCCCTCCCACTGACGCACTTGTTAGGGTCACGAGTCCTTTACATGTTTAATACAAAAAGACGCTGTTGCTATGGGAGAGGACGAACACCTGGGCAAGAAAACATGAAAGTAACCACAAGGTGAACACTTTGCATTTAACTGTTTTGGTTCCACACTGCCACAGTCAGAGGAAGCTAACACCTACTAAAAGCTAACATTCATTATTGATTCATTGGAAAAATGGTGCTTTTTCTGCAGCTGAAGTTACCAAAAATAACTGAAATACAAATGAGATGAATGACTGTAGGTAGAGAACGGACGACTACTACATGCTGCGATGCTAACAAACACGCTAAAGCAGTGATTCCCAACCTTTTTGGATCGTGACCCCATTTTGACGTCAAGTATGTTTTGCGCTCTGATTGCTCGTTTGACATAAAATAAAATCAGTTGCTGAAAAAAAACTACAACACACACAGCATGTACTGTATCTTAATCCACTAAAACTAAACTTTAGATTCTACATTGGTGAAAACAACACGAACTAGAACCACTAGCTACTCGCTTGATGTTGGTCACAGGACTACTCAGGAGGACTCGTGGAGGTCTCAACCTCCTGAACATACTCACCACTGCGTTCCGTCTGAGGCTGATTCCTGCGGCGCCATCAGCAGAAAAAGCAACAGCACAGAGACATACAACATCTGCATCAGCAGACTCCAACAGCTGGATTAATCATCTAATGACGGGACCATTTACGGCTGTATCTGTAGCTGCATGGTGCTATTTCAAAGGTTCCCACAAGAGGTCAGACTATGCTACTTTAAGTTTAACTCGTTAAGTTTTAAAATAATAAAAGAAAGTCCACAGCATTAAGTAACACAGCCTATAAGATGTAAATGTTTAATATTTTATTTAACATGTAAAAAGAGTTATTTACCTGTTGATGGTCACATGATATGACCAGATGTGAAAGAGTGAAAGTACCCATAATGAAAAAAGTCATGACACCTTAAAGAACCTATTCTACGACTGGTCAACCAGGCGCACACGGTAACATTATGTTCACTATGTTTATGTCTTGTTGTACATTTGAAATATGTAATTTGTGACTGAAATGTGATACGTTTCTTGTGCAGAGTTGATTTATAGTCTTCACGGTGTTCCACAATGATTTTCTACTTTTGTGAACATCAGTACGAGGCGTGAAGTCTTTTTAGAGCCGACCGCGAGTAGCTACAGTGTCAATGTACGATAGGAGTGGAAATGGGAAGTGAATGTGGCTGCCTGTTTATAAATTATTTATCTGTTTCAGAAGAGTTTGCCAAATTCAAACTGTAAAATAGTAAAAGGAAACTAAAAACTAAAAAACTTAGATGCACATTCAAAATGATATGATGGATTTACTTGATGCCTTGTGTCTAATGCACAGGTCTTTTTTTTTTTTTTTTTTTTATAAAAGGACTTCCTGTCTCGACTTTTCTCCATTCCAAAAATGGCAACAGATAAAAATACACTGTTTTGTTTCCCGTCGCTCTGCAGGAAGCAACGTGCAGTGAGATGTGAAGCGGACGTACCCTGTAGGTTGGACAGAGCGTATTCCAGACCCTTCATGGCCTTCACCTGGTTGCTCTTGAAACGAGCCAATCCAAACTCCTGAGAATGAGAGAGAGAGAGAGAGAGAGAGACCATTAGGTTGTGTTTCACTTCTCCATTTAAACTGATGAGGACTTCTATATTTGGTGAAATGAGGACAAGCTGCTCACGCCACACTTCAAAGGAAGGACGTAGAATTTTAAGAATGCGTTTGAACTGCAGCATTTACTCTAAACCAGTGTTTTTCAAATGGGTACACAATGCCACTACAGGGGGTACTTGAGAGATAGAGTGGGAAACTAACAAATAAAAGCATTAAAAATATGGGGTTTTATCATGTTTATGTTTAGTTAAAAATGAAAGTCATAATAATGATGAAATGATCTTGATTAGAACAAGAGCTGAAAACACAAAGGTCAGTGTTGGTCACACAGCAGACGAGAGATGACGGGAAATGATCAAAACTGTAGAAGTAAATCTGTTCAGTAGGCCTTACATACAGTTACATTCTACTTATTTACAAAGTTAGATTCTATAAAACGTGTGTTCTCACTCATGCATTTAATCATTATGTTCTATAATTGTTTTTTTTTTTTTTTTTTTAATAGTATTCTGAGCAAAATGTAGTAGTCAGATAAAGGGGGTACTGGTAAGAGGAAGGGGTACTAGAGCCAAAAAAGTATGAAAACCACTGCTCTAAACACTTTTTTAAAAAAACAGGGGGGTGTAAAAAGAAAATCGATTCGGCAATATATCGTGATTTTTCACCGTGCGATTATTGTATTGATCCAAAAAATGTCCAAATAGATTTTTTTAACAAAGTAAAATAGCGAGTGTGGATTATCTGGTTTAATTCTAAGGCACATGCGCATCATAAATTGATAAAGTTTGCACCAATGTTCGCTGGACTTAAGTAAATGTTTAATAAATTTCATCCCCTGTCCCTAGACCCTCCTTCGGCAAGGAAAAATAAAAAAAAAAAAAACTTAGTGGGAAAATGTATTACTCACAAACATGTCATGTACAGTACATCCAAAGTGAGCATTAGGTTATAAACACGTGGTTAAAATATCAGTGTTTATAATGCTGTGTTCGTGGGGAAATGTGCATGTTTACACGGTCTTTGCGGGCATGTGTACACAGGACAGAGCAAGAGAATATCCGGACACCCCTCCCCCCTCTCATGTCCGGTCTAACCCGCGTTAAAAATAAAATTTAAATAAATGTTTTGCAACACCAAATAAGTCCAAAATAATGGATGTACACACTAGGGCTATGTGCAAGCTGTTAAAAAAAAGTATCAGGTTGAACAAACACTGCGTCAGGTAGATATGTGCTCCACACATACGCGCACACAGAAATTCCTTGCATTTATAGATAGATAGATGACCCCATTGCAGGCCCCGTGGTCATGATGATCCGTCTATGAGTGTACCTGAATAGGTCTGGAGAAGCCGTATATGCTGGAGGATATCCATGCTTCCCGTCTCAGCTGGGTGACAGCTGGCTGCTCTGGGGAATCTCGGAAAACACAACGTTCTTCAACAGACTAAGGAGAGGAAAGAAAACGATCAGAGAAGGTGTTTCACTTTGTTTGCCTCAGACTAACATTGTCCCTAAAGCACTGATGTATAATAAACTTTGTATGCTAAATTTAAAAATCTCCCTCTAGAATACGTGTCAAACTCAAGGCCCAGGGGCCAAATCTGGCCCTTTAGAGCAGTGGTTCTCAAACTTTTTTGGCACAAGTACCCCCTTTGTTCGACTACAACATTTTGCTTAAAAAACTATTTAAAAACCAACTCTAGAGCATAATGATGGAATGAATGAGTGATAACACACATTTTAAAGAATCTCATTTTGTAAATAAGTAGAATGATACATAATTTACTGCAGTGGTTTCCAACCTTTTTTGGATCAAATTTCTTTTCATTAGTTTTTTACCATGTTTGAGCTCATATATATATATATAATTTTTTTTTTTTTTTTTTTTACTGCATTTTAGTTTGAATAGATTTATATTTCACAAAGTGAAAGTATAGAAATAAAGTTGGTTTACATTGTAAAAAAAAAAGAAGACCATTAAAAAATGTATTTTAATTTTTCTGAAATTTCAGGCGACCTCACACAGGCTCCCGACCACAAAGTTGAAAAACCCTGATTTAGGGGCTCCTGACTATATTTATTTCTATAGTTTTTAGCATTTACAGTCATCTCACGCCTGGGGTGGGACCAATACTGACATTTGTTATCTTTCCACTCCCTCTCTCTCAAATACCCCCTGTAGTGCCATCACGTACCTCCATTTGAGAAACACTGCTTTAGAGCATCTAATGCAGCCCGCAGGAGAAAGTAAAAATGACAGAAAAGAACATGCATCATTGTGTAAATTACAAAATAATTCAGTTGTAGAAATTTCAGCCCCTCCAAATACACTTGGATATACGTTCACAAATCTCCCATGCCTATATCACATGACAGCAGTCGTTTTCCAATCACAAATTGATGAAAAAAACATTCTACAGAATTAAATAACAATTATTCATAATATCAAGGAAATGTAAGTGAATTTAAGTTTACTTAATGCTTGGATATTGCCGGTCACTTACATACTTTATATGTAGTTCATACCTGGAAGTGAAAACTAGGGCACGTTAATGTTAAGATTGCTCTTTTTTCCCAACCTGAAATCTGTGGCCCACTTTAGATCAAACTGGTGCGTATTTGGCCTCTGAACTAAAATGAGTTTGACATCCCTGCTCTAGAAACTGTGCCCATTAGTTGTGAACCTGATTTTAGACACATTGCTCTAATGTAAGACAGACCGCACCATGAGCATGGTGTGGTTGAGGTTCCAGGTATAGGTGGTCAGGCTCCTGTTCACGGGGTCCACGATGGAATCCTCCATAATGTACACGCAGCGCGAAATCCCGCCTGGGAAAAAGTGCTCAGCCCAGCGAGGCAATCGGTTAGTCTTCATAAGAAGGCGTCTGGTGAGGAGGCAGTGGTCTTTGGTGACCTCCCGGTACACAACGTCCTCTGTGAGAACATGGGTACTAGTTGAAAAAAAAAAAAACACACACACACAGAGAGGCAGGTGACATAATTTCAAATATGTTTGAAGAAGTCACTGTAGCCTGTGGAAAAGACAACATTCAGGTTTGGATGTTTTATAGATCACAACTGGATGTTTTCCAAATACCACACAAGACATTATTGAGAACTATTTAACTACTGAATTAAAGTTCCCAAGTTGGTTCTGTGGACTGTGTTGTTGGAATTATTTTGAGTTGTTTTGCCGTCGTCATTTTGTATATTTTTCTGTTCATATTTTAAATCATCTTGAAAGTTTTTAGATTTTTTTTTTTTAATCTTTCTTATATTTCTCTGTCATTATTTAAGTTTATTTTGGGGGTTGCACATGATTATATCTCTCATCTAATTTCCTTCCAATCTATTCGTTACCTTGTTAGGCTTCCTAATAAATGAAAATATAGGTTTTAATATTTTTGGTGTGGACATCTGAGCCTTTTTTGTGTCAGTATACCCCTAGATTGTAAAATGTGGGAATGCTTGATATGAGACATATTTTATTCATTGTTAATTACATATGTGTAGAACTGCATATAGAACTGTAACATGATTCCCCAGTTTTGCGTTAAATTATAATTGACAATTACAAAGTCAATTATCTAAACTCAATTACAATTTAATTACAATTACGACTGACTTTTTAAAATTACAATTCACGAAAGTGTGTAGCCCGGCTCCAGCTCCAGATACTACGGTATCCGAGCTTCAGACAAAAGCGAATGCTGCCGTCTCGAAAACCAACGCTGTCCTCGACGTCTGTGCTAGCTGCCCCATGGTAGAATAAGCTTGCCACCTGCTCTCTTGACTGCAGCACATGGTGATGGAAGCTAAGGCCTCTCTCACTGAGGGAGCGGGATGCTCTGGGGCTCGCCTCAGTCCATGTGGGGGTAAAATCTCCACTAAGGACAGGAACAAGATCTGCCCCAACTGCCTGGGTCTGGAACATGCCCGCATGACGGTCGAAACTCCGGACTCGGGTAAGCACTGTGCCGCCGTGTTTAATGCACGGAGCCACCACAGGAGACTGGCACGCCTGTCTGAGCAGGACTCCTTCCCCCCTCACGGTGTCAACATGAAGGCGGGTGAAGTAGAGCCTCTGCTGATGGAAACTGCGGCTGCTCAGGGTTCCAGCTGGGGTTCCCAGCTTGAACTGGCGTCTCCCTCCCCGCTTTACAAGGATGTCCTCATGATTGACTGTGGAGAGTTTGATGAAGACTCCTCTGACACTCTCGGCTCGGATGTGGACGAGGAGGACAAATCTTTCATCACCTTGGCTCGGGGGGCGGGCTTCATGCGGCCTCTGTAGCCTCCGTGGAGGAACTGGAGGGCTCCATGCCCGTCTCCTATCCTCCCAGCCTGGACAAGGTGGAAGTGTGTAAATGCGCTGCGGCTCGGCTGGCCATTTGTGGCCCACCGTAGTGACTGAAACCACCAGGTCCTGCTATGAAGGGAAGAAGCTCCCCTTTTCATAGTGCGCTGTGACAAATCCTTCCCGTCTTTCCTGAGCTGCTCGTGGAAGTAGCTCGTCCGTGGAAGGACCGTCCATTCACCGGAAAAAACCGGTCAGGTGCCGCATCCCTCGACTGTGAGGCGATGGAGAGCCTCAAATTGCTTCATATGTCGCCAGTGGAGCCGCTCGTTGCGGCTCACCTGCTCCCACAACAGCCCGCTGTGTCCCCTCGGAGACCCTTGTTACCATCCAGAGCAAACAGTCTCTAGTCGGACCTGTCCACAGAGACGTATGCGGCTGCTGCCCTCTCGGTCAGGGCGCTGAACGTCCTCTCTCTCCTCATTGCCTATCAGGCTGAACTATGTGAGGGTTTCGCACTGTCTCAGGACCCTACGATGATGGAGGGAAATATCAACGGTTGCCAACGTGTCACCCAATGCTACTCCATGCAGGCTATGGGAAAGATGATGAGCAACATGGTTGTTCAGGGGCGAGCCCATTGGCTTGACCTTGCTAAACTGTCTGACGCAGAAAAGAGCGACATCCTGGATGCACCCGTTGTTCCCCAGGGGATTTCGGCTTTGCTTTGTCCTCCATGCAGCGGCGCTGCGAGGAGAAAAACAGAAACGATGGACGCTCTCCACCTCTGTCTCCCCAGGAAACCCACGCTCACATCTCCACCGGCGCGACAAAGGGCTTTTTCTCAGGCTGCTCCCCAGGGTCCGCAATTTAAAGCGGTAAGACCTTCCCTTCCCCGGCCGGCCTCGCCACAGTCTCGATGAGGGCCGCCTACCTGGCCCGGTATCCCTACAACTCTGACGGCTGCTGCTGCTCCAGCACAGCCTGCTCAGCGCACGCAGACAAGGAGGAAGAAAAAACTGCCTGACAGCTTTTTTCTCCTCTGATGACAAAACTGACGTTCCCTCGTTTTCCAGCTTTGTCCCCTTTGCTTTCACGCATGCATTCTTGGGCTGTTCACGCCTCGTCCTCCCCAGTGCCAAGGCTCGGCCCACTGCTGCGCTCTCGGTTCTTCCGTCGTGCACTCAGCTTTTCCCAGGTGATACTAGGATCATCCTGAGACCCAACCTGGCCTTTGTGCAGAAGGTTGTGGGCTCGTGTTCTCCCATTGACCTTTTGGCCTTTTCTGTTTCACAGGGTGAGCAGCGGCCAAATGTGTTATGTCCAGTTTGTGAGATCCGCATTTATATGGATATGACGAGGAGCCTCAGGAGGAACGATGAGCTGTTCATCTCCTGGGCCAATCTCGGCAAGGAGAAGCCTGTTAATAAGCAATGCCTGTCACACTCGGTGGTGGAAGCTATTGCTTTGGCTTACTCGTGTCAGGGTCTGCAGCTGCCTACTGGTCTGCATGCACACTCGACTCGGGGTCTTGCCACATCCTGGGCTTTGTTCAGGGGAGTGTCTGTTCAGGATATTTGTGCAGAATTGGACCTCACCCCTCACGTTTGTCCACTTTTACATGCTGGACGGATTTACTGTCCTGATGTGATCAGACATTTGCCCTGGAGGCTGGTACCACTCCATAAACATGTATGCACTACAGGAGTTTCCATACTCCATAGTGAGACATGTCATGAAATATTATGAAATAGAACTTTAGGTTATGTATATAACCCCAGTTCTATGAGTAATATGTGTGAGATGTCTCACCAGACTACCCTTCTTGCTCGAACAAGAAGAAGAGGTGCTTATTTTGAATGGTGCGCGTCTGTCCGCGTTCTCCTTTTATAGGAGGCGGGTGACCCCCTAGTGGACGGACGCGCTTCACGGCCAATCAGGACTGGCAGATTGAAATAAATGCTTCTGAGGAATGCAGACAGATGTTGCAATCCCATAATGAGACATCTCACTCATATTACTCATAGAACTGGGGTTATATACATAACCCAAAGTTTCCAGTTCATAATCGTTGCTGGCAGGTTGATCTTTGTCAACATGTTAATAATGAGTAATAACTCAATAATGAGTTGTTGACAAAAAACATGGAGGCAATTTTAGCCAGTGGAACAAGATTTTTAGGGTCATTCATGGCTAATCTGAGGCCAAATGGCCCGTGGCCCTCACTACTTCCGACACCGCACACACATATCTACGTCATCCAGTGCGTTGCGCACTTACATACGTCATCAATGGGAATTTATCGTTTCCATTGTGGGATGACATATTCTTACGGTGGGAATGTTTTTTGATGATACATCGTAAATGATAATATAACGCACATTCTTATCCCTGTGTTAATAGTTACCTGCAATGACTGAATAGATTTCAGTACCTGAATGGGTTGGGGTATCTCTGCCAGAACGCAGAGACAACTTGGTCCCATGTGCTCTCGATGTCAGCGTAGTTACAGAAGTATTTGACCATTTTTCTGTCCAGGACGCACTGGCTGGGCTAAATTCTGAACCCGGAGGTTCCTCGCTGTCACGGCACAAATCAACAGAAACACGAGTACTGACTCCATCCAAAGTCTGTCAGGGTCCTGCAAAGATAATCATTCATACCATGATGAAGCTTTTGAAATACAATACATTCAGTACATTTGCAGTATACTTTTTAAATATATTGTGATAGGGAATTTAAAGTACAAATGATATCCTGACAAAAACATTGTGCTTCATCATAACTTTTCAAGTGATGTCACAGATTTTTCCTCTGTATAAAGATACATAATTTAAAAACAAATTCAAAAATATGCTTAATATCACATTTAAAAGATGGGGACTGGGAAACACTCCTTTTAAAAAAAAAAATACAGACAACAAATGTAGCTAATTTACAATCAGGAAAGTCTTGCCATTATGGCTGTTGTTGGTTAAAATCACTTAATAATTTATCAAACATATGTCATGTGCTGTGTAGACGTAGAAATGTTGTCAAAGTTGATGTTTTGAAGCAGGAAAAATAGGCAAATGTATAGGATTTAAAAATCAAAAGAGCCATTGAACCAATGCAAAGCAAGGATAAACAAAAGCCAGACAAAAAAAAAATCCATGAATGTGTGAACGGATTTTAAGCCACAAAAACAAAATATGCAAAAACTGTTTGGTATTTGATAACTTTAACAACAGCAATAATGTACTTGTGATTCCTGAATATAATATGCAATCCTTTTACATATATAAATACTCGGTTTTACTTTTCATAATAAATATAAGACTGTGCCTCATGATCCCCAAATACATTAATTAATGCTACGGAAACATATCAATAGACTGCCATTCTATTCAAACGGAGAGCCCTTCATTGCCCAGTTTAGGTGACGTAATAGGTGCACCACGTGACTTAAAGTTCCAGTTTACTTTAGCTTATATTTATTTTTAACCCTAACCCTTTTTATATTAGCCCGAACCCTACTCCAGGAAATACTCTAAAATGTTTTTTTTTTTTTTTTCGTATTGGAATTTTTAAAGGTGCTATGTGCCGTGTTATATATATTCGAATATATATAACTATTCCGCTATCGTGGGTTCGAACCCACGATAGCGGAAGGGAGAATTCTGGAGTGCGGAGACCAAACTGCAAACTTCAACAAACAGTGACAATAACAATCAAGATAACGAATCCCCTTGACAGCAGAATACATGTTATATTACCTTATGGCCGTGTGTGTTCCATTCAGGCTAAGCTAACATTTAGCTGTAACTAGATAACTGTTGACTTTACTAATGAGTCAAATTGTATACTAATCATTAGTAATGCTTTAACTATGCACTGTAAAAGTGTATTAAATGTTTCATAGTAGGGTGGACATTGTTCAGTCTCTGGCGTGTTGACGTAGATGTAGGTTAACCTTGGACTTATTTAATGTCCAGCTAGCTTGGAAGCATTAAAAGGTACAAACGTTGTTGCCATTGGGAAATATGACATTTTCTTACCTGAGTTACTTTTAATGAAACACTAAGATCCTCCCTGTAATCATAGACAGGCGTTAGTGTCTCAGCAGCTCATCGAAATGACACACTTGTATTTATTTTCATCATTGATTGTGCGCTTCTTCTTCTTCTTTTTTTTTTTCTTTTTTTTTTCTTCTTCTTCTTTTATTTCCGGTAGTGTAGACGCTAAATGGTGCATTACTGACCTCTACTGGTCGTCACATTTATTGAACTTTGTAGATCGATTTTATACCTTCGGGCATACAATATGGAAAGTTATTTTGGGGGCGTAGGGTTTATGCCAGAAGGTATAATATCTTTTTAAAAAGGTATTTTAATGTGTTTTTTGACGTTAATACAATATGCACATATTTTATTTATTGCTAATACATTATAACACATTTTTGCTAAACACATTTTCACTACAGGTACCCTTTAAAATGATTTTAGTATGATATGGAAGATTTTTGTTTTTTATTCTAAAGAAAAAGACATGTAAAACATGTTTTTATTTCCACAATTCTTAAAAACCTGTAGTACATCTATGGAAGTCCGTTGGATCCGCCACTAAAAAAAAAAATAACTATGGCAAGTCCTAATTACTGTATGAGAAAGAAAGTCATAATCATGCGATAGAAAGTCACAATTTTGTAAAGTTATTTTATTGTACATTTGCAAAGAAACATATAAAAATGTGAAGGAATCATTTTGCAATAAAGATTTATTTATGTACTTCTACTATTTTCTACACTTTGTACCAATTGTTGAATTCTAAGAACTGAATAAACAGCCAAAATATGTGTTTTGAATTAATTATTATTTAAAGTGTAATTAAGAATGGTACCAGTCAGTGTTAGTAGACTGCTGCAAATGCTCAGTTTGAATCTCATGATTATTACTTTCTATCTCTTAATTATCAGATGAAAATCAAACCAAATCAAGTTTTATTTCTAAAGCGCTTTACAACAACCTAAGTTGACAAAAGCGCTGTACACAATAAAAAATTCAATCTAAAAACGGCATAATATATAATAATATATAATTATGACTTTCTGTCTTTTAATCATGACTTTGCTAACTCATATTTATGACTCGCCGTGGTGATTTCTTTTTTCTTTTTTAGTGGCAGAAACGGGCGTCCACATTTTTGTATTGTTTTGTATTTGTTTCTTTGCAAATTTACATAAAAAATAATTTTCACATAATTATGGATTTCTATCTCATAATTTTGACTTTCTTCCTCATAATTATGACTTTCTATCGCATACTTATGACTTTCTTTCTCATAATTATGACTTTCTATCGCATAACTATGACTTTCTTTCTCATATTGTGACTTTCTATCGCATAATTATGACTTTCTTTCTCATAATTATGATCAGGATCAGACAACCTTTATTAGACCCACAAAGGGAAATTTGCACAGATTATGCCTTGCCACAATGAGTAAAAACAAATAAAATAAATAAATAAATACTAAATTAGTGGCGGAAACGGGTTTCCATATACATCTGATTGATGAACAAAAATACAATTTGTTTTGGGGTTAGGGTTGAAACTGGTTCATGTTGCCTTTACTGACAATATCCTCTTCCCTCCAGCAGGCGGCGCCACTAGCACTTGCCAACCCCACTACGTCATATCCGTCTAATTGTTGCTCTCCGTCCTCCATGGTGTCATTGTAGGCCTACCTGAGGTTGAACATCCAGCATAAGAGATGTCTGGCTACACACCGGACGAGAAGCTCCGTATGGAGCAGATCATTAAGCTGCGGAGGCAGTGGCTGAAGGACCAGGAGCTCAGTCCGAGGGAACCCGTGGTTCAGGCCAAGCCTCCCGGAGCCGTGGCCAAGTTCTGGGCTGGTTTTCTGGAGCCAAAGAGCCTTTGGAGGCTTTACGTGAGTTGTAAACAAGAAAACAAAACATGTCATCTTATTGGACGCTCATTTAAAAACAGAACCGCTGTTTTTTTCCTAAGAAAGGGAGGCTGGGTGCGCGAAGTTTTATTTTGAAATATAGGAATTGAACTACAAAGTCCAGTAAAACCACAGTGTCCTGTCACTTTTTTTCCACCACTACCATGGACCTTAAAAAAAAATCTGTTTACATATGTATATATACTTTTATTTCTTTGTATTTATTATTATTATTATTATTATTATTATTATTATTTGATTCTGATTTATTTTTGAAGGAACAGCTCCTTTCGTCACAGCCACTAAAATTAAACAATATATATATTATGTTACAGCTACAGTGTGAAATGGTTGTAT